>NW_027285780.1:0-25309 GCF_040894005.1 Engystomops pustulosus | reverse complement strand
ACTCCAAAGAATCCTTGACCGTAGCTCCTTCAGAGTCTGAAGCGGGATCAGAGGATGAGTCCACTATTCTCTGTCGCTTTTGAGGAGGTTCCTGGGGGGCAAAGGCAGCCAAGCATGATGACACAGATGATCGAACTTCCTCCTGGATAAAGCTGCGCATCTCATCCATGAATGAGGTCTTTTCCTCACGAATCAAATTATCCAGGCATATTTTGCACACAGGTTTTTTATATGCACTCGGTAGTTTTTCAAAACACATGTTGCATTTTTTATGGGCCGTTTTCTTCCTCTCAGAGGAGGATTGCTCCTTAGCACGGACTTTTTCCTTTTCCTTGGGATCCTATCAAGGAAAGGAGAGCCCAGATAAGGAAGTGCTATAAATGGGACGTGCGGGTGACCCACCACCCTATCCCTTTAACCCCTACTCACAGGAGGTGGGGATATGAGGTCCAAACCTGAGGCCTCCAAATTGCAGGGTTCCATGCTCCTAGAGGAACTACAGTAACCAGCCAGCCTAGAATGTAATAATAACAATTGAAGGCCTGGAGATCAGCACTGTAATGGTTAAAGGGTAGGATTTTACCTGGTACGGGTAAGCCAGGAGAGATCCACCAGGGTCTATAAGGTAAATGTGGCCCATGTCAGAATGTAGTATACATAGTATAACAAACATAGTATGTACAAACATAATATACAGGAGTATATAGCTCAGAGAGATGCGAGGTAAAAACCTGACCTGAATAAGCGCCAAAAGGAACCTTTAGGTCGCAAGCAGCAGGTAGAGGTGTGCTCCGGTGTGAAGATTAGACCTCAGATCAACACGATTACCACACTGGAGCAATTTAAACCTACCGCCCCGCAATCCTGCTTCCGGGTCGCGAGGCTTTGACGACACTTCCGGTTTCGTCACTCCACCGGAAGTCGACGCAGGTGCCGACCGGAAGTGCGCGGGAGCGCGAGGATCATGCGTTCCAGGTGTCCTAGGCTCCAGGAGCTGCGGGCAGAGCCAGAGGACGCAGTTCCCGATGGGCAGAGGAAAGGGCCGCAACCCGATCGAGGCCCGGAACTGTGCTGGGTAAGGGATAGGTCCCGCGCCATGGTGTCCCCCCTCACTGTCCCAACTAATGGGAAGCGAGGAGAGAAACTTCTCTCTACTCCCTGCCCTGTGTAGGGACAGGAAGCCACTGGAGTGTGGATGCGGGGGAGGGGCATTTAACCTCTCTGCTTCCTGTCCCTACTGAGGTCAAGGGCCATCCTCCAGTTGGGGCCATCATGGGGGACCATGGAAAAAAGGAATTAGTCCTCACCGGTAATTCGATTTCCATAAGTCCACCATGACGGCCCCCTGGAGGTTGCTTCCCCTTCCTCTGTAGGGACAGGAAATTGAGAGTATTAAAAGGCCCTCCTCCAACCTCCCACCAGTGTATACCAAATCACTACACCGGTATAGGCTTCAACTCAATTTTATTTTGCATGTTATATTCACATACAGTATTTACAAGAAGAAACCAACAAAAATAACAAGGGAGGGAAATAATAGGGCCATCATAGTGGAAATCGAATTACCGGTGAGGACTAATTCCTTTTTTCCATTTCGTCCCCCATGACGGCCCCCTGGAGACATACCAAATTATCCCCAGTTAGGGAGGGACCACGGCTTGTAGGACTTTATGGCCGAAGGCCAGATCTTTTGCCATGGCTATATTCAGTCAGTAATGGTTAACAAAGGTGGAATTTGAACTCCAAGTGGCTGCTCTGCAAATTTCATCAATGGAGGCTCCCCCTCTCTCTGCCCACGATGTGGAGACTGCTCGGGTAGAGTGAGCCCTTAACTTCATAGGAACAGGAACACCTTTAAGACTGTAGCATTCCCTGATCGTATTTGTGATCCACCGGCCAATAGTTGACTTAGAGGCCTTTCTTCCCTTATTTTTCCCTGAAAGGTTTGAGTCCTTCCTCCAGGGACTTGAGACCTGAGCGCCTTACGTCTAGGAGATGCCATTTCTCCACCGTAGCATTCTTAGGCTGACGACAGAAAGATGGCAGTACAATCTCCTGACTCCTGTGAAAGTTAGAAACAACTTTAGGAAGAAAATTTCTATCAAGTCTGAGAGTAATTCTATCCTCAGAAACTGACAGGGAAGGTTCACAAATCGACAAGGCCTGGAGCTCCCCTATCCTTCTAGCGGATGTGATGGCAACTAAGAATGCTGTTATAAGCGTTAAAAAACGTAAATTATTTGACTCATTGGGTTCAAAGGAGTCTGAGGTTAACGCATCTAAGACCAAGGAAAGGTCCCACTGAGGGGAAGATTCCTTTACAGTAGGTCTTAAGCGGGTACAGGCCTGAAAGAATCTCTTTACCCACCTGTGTTCCGAAAGCGCTGTATCAAAATACGCTCTTAAAGCTGACACCTGGACTTTCAGGGTACTAGGCCGTAATGCTTTGTCGAAACCCTCCTGCAGGAAATCAAGAACCTGGCAAATATTGGGAGAATCTTGGTTAGGTTGATCTTTAGACTAGGCATAAATTTTTTTCCATATCTTAAGATAGATCGCATGGGTCACAGGCTTCCTACTATTCCTCAAAGTCTTTATTACCTTAAAGGAGAGTCATTTTGTGTTCAGGAAGGCGCTTTCACTATCCAGGCTGATAGATTCAGGAACCCTGGGTTCTGGTGTAAGACTCGTCCCTGGTGCAAGAGGTCTGGAATCTTGGGAAGGATGAAAGGAAGGTCTAGAGCCAGCTTTGTAGAAGCGGAAACCAGCTTTTCTTTGGCCAAAATGGAACAACTAGAATCAGCTTGGCCCGGACTGGATACTAATTTCTGGAGAACTCTGTTGATCAGAGGAACTGGAGGGAATGCGTAGACGAGATCCTGATCCCAAGGCTGGGAGAAGGCATCCAGACCCCAAGGAACTTTCTTTGGATTTAGGGAATAGAATTTCTTGACTTATGAATTTGTCCTGGATGCAAAGAGATCGATGGCAGGGTATCCCCATCTGAGGAAAATCTCCTGGAAGACTTCTGATTTCAGGCTCCATTCGCGAGGGAGAATAGGTGTCCTGCTGAGGTAGTCTGCTACCTCGTTCTCTGAGCCTTTCAAATGAACTGCTGAAATTGAAAGAGCATTCTCTTCTGCTCAAGAAAATATTTCCTGGGAGATGGTCTGAAGTTTTTTTGACCTTGTTCTGCCCTGTCTCTTTAAATATGCAACCGTAGTTGTATTGTCGGAGAAGATCTTTAGGTGCTTCCCTTTTAGATCCTTGGTACAAGCTTCCAGGGTTTTTAGGATGGCTTTCAGTTCCCTTTCATTTGAGGATGCACGAGTCATTGAATGGGACCAGAGGCCCTGAACGTACTTCCCTGGAAGAAGAGCTCCCCAACCTGAGGTGCTGGCATCTGTCTGGATCTGGGTTATTGGCCAGAGAACCCAGTTCACACCTTTTTGAAGGTGATCGAGATCCTTCCACCAGTTTAAGGATTTTTTTACTGCTGAAGGAATCTCCAATCGTAAATTCAGGTGATGGTAGTCTTTGTCCCATTTTGACAGGATCCAGGACTGGAGAGGTCTTGTATGGTTCTGACACCAGGCTACACATTGAATGCAGGAGGTCATGGACCCCAGAAGACTCATCGCTGCTCGTATCGAGATGTATTTCCTCTTCAGGAAGTCCTTGATTTTCAGAAGTAATCTGTCTACTTTCTCCTGTGGAAGATAAGAAGTCTGGGTTAATGAATTTAAGGATACTCCCAAAAATTCTTTTATAGGATTGGGAGTCAGATCGGATTTTTCCAAATTTATAATCCAGCCCAATTCCCGAAGAACTTCTATTGTCACCTTCTTTTGTTTTTCTAGATGGCTTACCGAGTCTCCCACAAGTAAGAAATCGTCCAGGTATGGGACCACTAGGACTTCTTCGGTCCTTAAGTATTTGACCACTTCCGCCATGACTTTGGTAAAGACTCGGGGAGCTGAAGAAAGACCAAATGGTAAGGCTGTAAATTGAAAATGAGATTCTTCCCCCGAAGGAGAAACCGCTGCAAAACGCAAAAACTTTTGGGAATCCGCATGAATGGGAATATGATAGTATGCATCTTTGAGATCCAGAGTACACAAAAATGCATTGCGGTTTATTAAGGGAGTAGTAGATTTTATAGACTTTATAGAGATTTTTTTTGAACTTGGTATATGTCACCCATTTGTTCAGGAATTTTAAATTTATAATTAACCTGTAAGACCCATTTGGCTTCTTTATTAGGAAAAGGGGGGAGTAATGACCCGTACCTTTTTCTTCTGGGGGGACTGGACAAACCACCTCCAGTTTCTGCAGGGTAGACACTTGCTCCCAAAGATGATGTGTCAGACTTCCTGAGGATTGCCTGGACAGAAAAAACCGATGAGGAGGAGAAGACAAATTCTATACGGTAACCATCTTGGATAATGGAAGTCACCCACCTGTTGTTTGTTATGTTCTTCCACTGGGGGAGAAAGTCCTTCAACCTTCCCCCCACCCTGGCGTCATTGCTTCTTTTCTGGTTTGTTCGAGGAACTGAACAGGAATGGCTTGTTTTTTCCTCCCCTGGAGCTATTCCAGAAGCCCTGTCTCCAGGAAGATCTCCCCTTATTCTTTGGTTGATCCTTGTTTGCTCTAAAGCCACGAAAAAACTGCTTTTTTGGTGTAGGTTTAGGTTCAGGAAAACCTTTCTTCTTATCCGCAGCTTTGTCAAGAATCTCATCTAGCTCAGATCCGAACAGGAATTCACCTGAAAAGAGAAGGCTGCAAGGTTTTGCTTTAGAACGAATGTCCCCCGACCATTGTTTTAACCAGAGGGCCCTTCTGGTGGCATTTGAGAGGGCGGCATCCCTTGAGGCAAAGTGAATAGATTCTGCTGAGGCATCAGCTAAAAAGGCAGTAGTAGATTTAAGTAAAGGCAATGAATCTAAAATTTCTTCTCTAGGGGTGCCTTCCCTGAGATGGTCTTCTAAACCCCCTAACCAGAATAGGAGTGCGGGATACTGAGGCTGCCGCAATGTTTGTTTTGATTGTAGTCATGGAAGACTCCCAAAGTTTTTTAAGTAGACAATCAGATTTCCTGTCCATAGCATCTTTAAGTTGCGTGGAATCCTAAAACGGTAAATCCGTCTTTTTTACAACTTTGGTAATAGGAATGTCTACTTTGGGTACGTTCTCCCACAATTTGGTCTCTTCTGGGTCAAACAGTAAGCGATTTTTAAAGTCTTTAGGGACATTTAACCGTCTCTCTGGTTCTCTCCACTCGTCTACCATGAGACCCTTTAAATTTTCGATAACCGGAAACACCCTCGTTTTCTTCGGTCTCAGTCCCCCGAATAGTTCATCTACCATGGATTTTTCATCATTATGCCACTAGGACAACGGCAATGCAAAAATAATTTTTTTCCCCTTCATTAAGGTTTTATTTTGCAAATTTAGTAAAACATAAGAAAAAAATTCAAGTATGGTATCCCCGTAATCGTATTGACCCACTGAATAAAGATAACATGATTATTAGGCTATACAGTGAACACCAAGAAAAAAAAAGGTAAAAAAATCCAGTACAGAATTGATGCTTTTCTACTCCTGAAAGTTCCTAAATTTCCAACAATAGGGGATACCAACCCCAAAATGGTAGCACTTGAAAAAGCATCTCATCCCAGAAAAAAATGCTGTCAAATGGCCCCAATAACAAAAAAGCTAAAATTATATAGCCTACAAAAGGAGCCAATGAGAAAACCAAAATCCTGGCAGCTGCAGGGCGCTCCTTCCCTTCTGCGCACCCATAAAAGAAGTAAAGGCCACATGTGAAGGGGTCTCTGTACTTGGGAGAAATTTATTTTTTGGAAATGTGTAAATTTTAGGGCTAAACAAACGTATAACAGTCGACATTTCACCCGTTTTCTTTTTTTTGTAAATAAACTCAAAACTTATCAGCCAAAATTTACCACTAAAATTAAGTACAACATGTGAGGAAAAAAACAAACGAACAATCTCCTAATCGCTTTGATAAGTAACAGTGTTCAAAAGTTATAACCATATAAAGCGCCACATGTCGGAATACGAAAAATGGGACTGAGCCTTTAACTATAAACTGGCTACGCCTTTAAGGGGTTAATAGAAATTTTGTTTACACAGGGACAACAAACACACGTCATCGGGTTTATAAAGATTTTATTATTAGCTGGGCAAGGTACACAGTACTTACAAATACAGCTAATTAAAAAAGGAAACAAAAAAGACCATTTGAAGAAAATATCTTATTAAAAAAAAACTATGTACAAATGTTTTGTTAAGTAATAAATTCATAATTTATGTCTGTTTTAACTCTCCAGGCATATACAATGTCAGAAGTATAACATCCCCACATGCAAATTTTACTGTGACATTTTTAATATTTAAAGGAAACCTAGCATGAGGAATCTACCATTAGAAGTAGATCTGATGGTATATTCCACCTGCCTGCCTCTGTCCCAATCTGTCATTTTATAATCATGGAACCTAACATGTTAAAATATTTTAGTAATATGTAAATTAACTGCAGAGGCTACTGGGGCGGTACTAGGTTTCTAGGCGGTACTAGGCGGTACCCAGCCAGGCCAGTAGCCTCTGCAGTTAATTTACATATTACTATAATAGTTTTTTAACAAGTTAGGTTAGGTACCAAGATTATTAAATTACAGATTAGTGCAGAGGCAGGCAGGAGGAATATACCATCAGATCTACTTCTGATAGATTCCTCATGGTAGGTTTCCTTTAAAGAAAACCTGCTGGATTTGACATGTCCCAAGTTGTGTTCAGCAAGTTCCTAGCATAGTTCAATTCATGGCGGCATCAAAGCTAACAACATCAATATATTATTTGAGGCCACTAAAAAAGATACACTTTTCTATAAAACAATGCCTAAACTTCTACAAATGTGATAACTGTGGACCGGAACCTAAATCTGGCACAAGGTTAGATACACATTTTAGCAATTCATAAATGTATACATCAGAAGGCTATTGCACTACAGCTATTGTACAGGTGCAGAGCAGGAACACCACATGGTGGCCCCCTTCAAATGGAGGTGACCGAACGGGAGAAATTAATTGCAATTCCTGGCAGTGCACTAGGATTTGTGATTATTTCAGGGCCTGTATGCCAAAAAAAAAAACACACAAGCCCTGATAGTTTATTTTAGTACCTACTGCCTGCATATCACACTGTATTTTTATGGTGACAGGTTTCCTTTAAGGAACGTTTTTTTCGTGTTTGTTTTTTAAAAACACACACTCCCCTAGAGGTCTCTACCATTCACTGACCAGAACAAATGCTCACATATTCTTTGAAGAAGGTCCAATTTTCAGAATGGCGCCGAATTTCAGTCTATCTTGTAGAACCAATACTGTAATGACAAGATCTAGCTATAAAGCAATGGCATTACCTTAAAGGGGTATTCCCATTTGAGCAAATAAATGTCATTGTTTCTATAATGAAAAGTTATACATTTTTCCAATATACTTTCTGTATCAATTCCTCATGGTTTTCTAGATCTCTGCTTACTGTAGTCTATACAAAAGCTTCTTTGTTTACTTCCAGTGGACAGAAATCTGACCATGGTCACACATGTGCACAGCTCGTTATATAACATAGCTCCGTTTACTCCCTATGATGCTAACAAGCTGTTCACCTGTGAAACCATGATCAGATTTCTGACCACTGGAAGTAAACATAGAAGCTTTTGTATAGAATGAAAGGAAGCAGAGATTTAGAAAACCGCGAGGAATTGATACAGAAAGTATATTGGAATATTGAATAATTTTTCATCATGCAAAGAATAACAATTTGCCGAAATGAAAATACCCCATTAACTTCACCAAAAGGATCCCAAACTGCTATGTTGTAACAAACAGAGAATGTTTGTACTGTGGTACATCTGTAATTATTTTAATCCATCCCCACTTTTGGATCACCTTCTAGGGTTATTAAACTCTTGTAGTGAAAAATGTCAATTCATTACTTAAAAACTGCTCATAGCAAAACTGATCTAGCTGAATATTTAAAAACACACCTTTATGTACAAATTTTCTTGACAGCAAATCAGAACCCCACTGAAGTATATACAGTGCTAGTTGTAATGTAGAAACAAACACCAAAAGACATTTACTAAACACGTATTCATGATAGGATATGGTGATGGTTTCATAAATCAGAGAACTTAAAGGGGTATTCCCATCTAGGCATTTAAATTTATTTTAATTCATTTGCCATATGTAAACATTTCTTTAATTAGATGTTATTAAAAAAAAAAAAAGTTCCTGTCTGAAGATAATTTCTCATAAATGTAGTCATATGGTCGCCGGATACGACATGCGCTATTGAGCTCTGCCTGACCACCCGGCTTCAGCGTTCATTACAACAGGAGGCTGTTCAATATGCAGTAACTCCCGGACATTCTATATACAAAAACTTTTTGTTTCTTTGTGCAATCCCTCCAGCAGAGGTGGCCGTATCCAAGGACACAGTCTTGTTTCTAAGGGACCATATGACTACATTTATGAGAAATTATCTTTACCCAGGAAATTTTTTTTTTTTATGACATCTAATTGAAGAAATGTTTAAATATGGAAGATTAATGAATCTGAATGTGAATGCCCAAACGAAAATAACCCTTAAAGGGACTTAGCTGTTATACCACTAAATGAACAGGATGTGAAATATCCTTTCTGGCATTCCATTTTTTTTTTTACAAAACTCAAGTTTACCCATTTAAAAAAGAGAAGTGCCTCTAAAGACCTATACAAAAAAAAAGTAACCTTTTGCCTGTCAAGAAGTTGCACTTTATCTGCAGCTTGCATTGCTCACATAACCACTCGGCAGAACCAAAAAACATAGTTCTATGTGCTATAGATAGAGGCACCCTCCTCTCAAGACAATTCACAGCTCATTTGCATATGGCTTTAGAGGCATTTATTTTATAGGTAAACGGGTGTTTAAACATAAAAGATGGATATCTGAAGGTCCAGTTATTTTAGTGATGTAAATGCACACTCAAAGCACAGTCCTATTGATTAAAACCTATGTCGAGGAAGGTTATAAATCTGACAAACAATAGAAGTTATAACATCACAGTTCCAGCTTCATCCTTGTTGTGTTAAGGATGCTGCCAGAATAGTTGCATCATTTGTGTAAACGTCTCTTCCCTGAGATGAATCCTGTGGAAATAAATAAGTAAAGAATATAAATAGATGTAAATTAAGTAATAACATACACCTAAAAACAGAAATATAAACCCTTAAAAAAAAAAAAAAAAAAAGAAGAAAGAAAATTTGTTACCGTCATATCGGCTCCATCTTTTGTTTAATGAAACTCCACGTCCTGAATCAAAAGAGGAAATAAATTAGGTTGAGATTTTTCTTCATTTTACTGCATTAATGAGAAATGTGTAAATGATTTGTTAATCCGTATTCAAATACCCCCCATAGTAAAATGATGTGTTTTAAAGTAGGTTCAGTCTCCTCCGCTTTCTGGAAACATAATCACCCTTTAATCACCAGGTAGTTATACCATTAGGGGTGGACATCCAATATTCCATTGTCTAAAAGTATAACCAATTTTTTCAACCAAAAAAGTGCTGACAGCTGCTACACAAAATATTATGGCTGTGACGGCCGGCTGTATTATTGCAGCGGTGGCTGGCGTCACAATCTGTGACGTCACAGACTCTGACGCCAGCCAACGCTGCTATAATACAGGCTATACACAGGGGCAGAGGGCTCACTATATAATGGGGCTGGTTATATACTGGTGGCAAGGGTCTGAAAAGCTATATACTGGGGGGAGGCTGTGACCAAAGCCTTTCCCACCCTAAACTTATACTCGAGTTAAAAATAGGAGCCTTGGCTTATACGGTATATACACACGTGGGGCATGTAAACACATTTGTGGATTGCAACCAATTACTGCATGGCTTTTGTTTTAGCAAATTTTGGGAGTGTAAACCTGCGTAAACCTATGCTTTGGTGCAAGTTTAATGTGAAAATGTAGGTTTTCATGCATTTTTTCAATAATTTACTATAATATCGAATATATAGGTTTTAGGGGTACCTTTACTTTTAAATGTGTTAAATCGATAGATTTTTCAGGTTGTGACAATCTTAAAATTTCTAGATTAAATAGCTGATTTTCTGATTATTTATTCATGTGAACATAGGACTATGAGGTATCTACGAACTCTATACAGGCAGTCCCCGGGTTACATACAAGATAGGGTCTGGAGGTTTGTTCTTAAGTTGAATTTGTATGTAAGTCGAAACTGTATATTTTATAATGGAAGTTGTAGACAATTTTTTTTCTTTTGCCCCAGTGACAATTGGAGTTTCAAAATTTTTGGTGTAATTGGACCAAGAATTATCAATAAAGCTTCATTACAGACACCTTACAGCTGATCATTGCAGTCTGGGACTATAGTAAAGCATCCAGAGAGCTTCACCAGAGGTCACAGTGGGCAGAGGGGTCCGTCTGTAACTATGGGTTGTCTGTAAGTCGGGTGTCCTTAAGTAGGGGACCGCCTGTACATGTTCAACTAAATTTAGGTCTAAAGATAAATATTTTTTGTTGGGGGCACATTTATTACATTAAATTCAATTTTTATGCATTTTGCATAAAGGTTGACTTGATGTCAAAATTAAAAAACTGCTCTGGCCAATAACGCGTCAAAACACCTGGTAGGGAAAGGGTTAAAGTATAAAGGCCAACAGGACACTTATTTAGCCTCTCCAATTAGGCCTGTAATTGATGTATGCAGAGAAGCTTTCTAGGTGCTTTTAGCAAATAGGCACTTCAAAGGAGGTATGAATCCGCACTTTATGACAAGCATTTACCCAATTAGCGTTTACCTGCAGGTGATGACCTTCTTTTTCTTTTGGGGAGAAGAAACGTCCTCCATCTCCCCTCTTCCTGGCCATAGCATGACGATGACGAGATTCGTGCAAATATTTCTAGAAGAAAAAAAAAATATATTTTTTAAGTGCCTTGAAAATAAAAAACATTTTCATCAGCCACATCAACCCCTTGAACTAATCTTGAAAAAAGTGAACACATCTAGTCTCTTTCATACTGTTTAAAAGTAATCTCCTCTTAATATGAAGCGGTTTACAACTGGATTTCATGTGAGGATAAGGAATTATATATTTCTCAATTAAATGTGTTTTCTGTAGTGTACCACTTGTGAAATTATTCTGGCCTTGGGCACTTCCATATCATTTGGTAGTATTTAAAGAGATAAGAATTTGAGGCATGAATTTTGGAGGATGATTGATGGATGATGGAGCAAGATTCCATTCTATTCTATTTACAAAGGGGGACTTGACAGTGATATCTCCTATTTTTTCTCCTGTTTCTGCCAATTTATAGAACCACTGGCTATTTACCAGCAATATTCTTAGATTTAAAAAAAACTTCAGAAAGTAAATTCCTGATGGTAGATTTCCTTTAATCAAACTCTTGTATGCAGCCATTACTGAAAGAACTTTAATGCTTTCCTTACGCAAATTAATTGCAGGGGCTGCTGGGGGCGGGGAGCGCTGTAGCCTCAGACAGCTCCAGGGGCAAAGGCTACTCCACACCCCCACATTCCCGCTCCTCAAGTCCTCTTCATGGTGTACCTGTTTCGCTGCCAGAGGCCTGCCTCCGTCAGACGAATCAGAGCTACCTGAGCTGAGTGGGTTTGATGAGAAAAAACAATTATAAAATTCAGGATAATGAGTCTGTCGCTCCTTTGCTTGTCTCAGCGCTTCTCTTCTTACACTGGTCAAGAGAATGATGTAATCACTGACAGGCAGAAGTAATCAATCCCCCAGCTGCTGTGTATGAATGATCCAGCTCAAGTTGATTATTCCTGTCTGGAATAGTGTAGACATCTGATATAATGTGTTAATGTACAGCAAGAAGCATGCAATCCAGCTTTCCTAAGGAACTGAAAGTCATAATAGTTTTTTCAGCAAAACCACTCAACTCAGGGATTAAACAAGATATGATTCTGCATAAATGTAGCTACAGCATTCTCAAAGCATGTTTGGTTCATAATGCATGAAATCAAATGGTAGAATTCCTTTAACTTCCTTATATACATTTGGCATGGCAATATTTTTGTATTACAATTGTTTAACCCCTACGGGACACAGCATCTTTTGGCCTAAAGGACGCGGACCCATTTTTCAAATCTGCCCTGTGTCACTATAAGTGGTTATAGCGTGGGAATGCTATGAGATATCCAGGGGATTTTGAGATTGTTTTCTCGTGACACATTGTACTTCAAATTAGTTTAAAAATTTGGATGAAATCTTTTGCGTTTAGTTATGAAAAAAAACAAAATTTGGCAAAAAATTGGAAAAATTCTATATTTTCAACGTTCTAAATTCTCTACTTTTGATGCAGATAGTCATAGCACCCAAATAAATTCATAACTTACATTTCCCAAATGTCTGCTTTATGTTGGCATGGTTTTTTTAAGATTCCACATATTTTACTAGAATGTTCTGAGGCTCTGAATTTAGGTATCATTTTTCACATTTTTTGTAAAATCACCAAAACCCGTATTTAGATGGACCTGCTCAACTTCTAATTGACACTGAGAGGCCTAAATAATAGCTAGACTCATAAATTACCCCATTGTGGAAACTACACCCCTCAACGTATGAAAAACCACTTTTAAGAAGTTTGTTAACCCTTTAGGTGTTTTATAGGGGTTAAAACAAAACGGAGGTGCAGTCTGAAAATTGTAATATTTTTTCACAATACACTCATTTTGGGTGGAAAATTAAACATATACAATGGATTAAATGAAAAAAGGCTCCACAAAGTTTGATACCCAATTTCTCCCGAGTACACCGATACCCTATATGTGGTGGTAACCTGCTGTATGGGTGCACGGCTGGGCATAGGAGGGAAGGAGGCGTCATCCAGATCCAATTTGCTATGTCACATTGTACAGGCTATAATTTTTTTCTTTTTTTATTGAGGACCTATAGGGGCTTATTTCTTTTGCCACATGAGATGCACTTTTCTGGTACATAATTTTGGGGCATCTATAGCTAATAGGTGAGATTTAATTAAAGCTTTGTTGGTCGAGGAAATGAAAATCGTCAATTTTTAGGAACATTTTTATGTGTTTTTTTTTTGGCCGTTAACCATACCATAAAAATAGTTTATTATTTTTATTCTATGGGTCGCCACGATTACAAAAATACTTCATTTATATATATTTTTTATTTTTTTCCATTTTTACTGAATAAAAAGTAATTTGGCAAAATTGTTGTTAATTTTAGCATCACCGTCTTTCATATGCATAACTTTTTTATTTTTCACCTCACAAATCTGTTTAAGGGCTTATTTTTTGCGAGAAGGATTGTTCTTTTTAGTGGTCTTATTTTAGATTGCGTAACTTTTTTAAATCACTTTTTAGAGCATTTTTAAAGGGCATTAATAAAAAATCATCTTTTTTTCAGAGAGAGTTTTTTGAGGTTGTTTTTTACGGGGTTCACTCTGCGGGTCTAATAACGATTTTGTTTTATTATGCAGATTGTTACGGACGCAGGGATACCAAATATGTGGGGGTTTTGTGTATTTTATTCAATTGTACTGAATAAAAACTAATTTGGAGAAAATCGTATTCATTTTAGCATCACCATCTTTTCATATGCATAACTTTTTTATTTTTTGGCAGATAAATCTTGTTAGGGGCTTATTTTTTGCGAGAACAGTTGTTCTTTTTAGTGGGCTTATTTTAGAGTGCATAAAATTTTTTAAATCACTTTTTAGAGCATTTTTTATAGGGTATTAATTAAAAATTATCTTTTTTTCGGAACGTTTTTTGCGTTTTTTTCCTCCGGCGTTTACCGTGCGGGTCCAGTAATGATTCTGTTTTATTATGCAGATTGTTACGGACACGGCAATACCAAACATGCGGGGGTTTTTTGTGTTTTTATGTTTTTTATACTTTATTAAGTGTTTTTATGGGAAAGTGACATTTTAGGGGCTTATATTTTTATGTATTTATTTTTTATTTATTATAATGTGTAGTGTTAAGTGTTTTTGCATAATTTTACTTCTACATACTTGAACTTAAACCAGTGATACTCTGATCACTGGTTTAAGTTCAATACACTGCTCTACAATACTATTTTATTGTAGAGCAGTGTAAACTGTCTGAGCAAGCTTGCGCATGCTCAGACAGTTTACAGCCAGACCCGGAAGGGTTCTGGCTGCCATGGAAACCGGGCAGCTCCGGGGCACATGCCAGTCCTCGGAGCTGCCCAGGAGAGGATCGGATCCCCCGGTAAGCGGCACGGGGGATCCGATCCATAGGGGGAAGACCCTTACACGCCGCGGTCATGCTTGACCGCGGCGTGTAAGGGGTTAACACCCGCGATCGGAGTCGGCTCCGATCGCGGGTGTTAGCGCAGGCTGTCAGCTGTACTAGACAGCTGACAGCCGCTGCTTCTGGTACCGGCTCCGTTCGTGAGCCGGTGCCAGAAGCAGGACGTTATAGTGCGTCCTGGTGCGCTAAGTATCTAGCCACCGGGACGTACTATAACGTCCTGGTGCGCCTAGGGGTTAACAAATAATTCAGATTTTGTTTTGTTTTTCTTTTATAAAACTCTCTTATACACAATTTCTGTAATGTCAATGACATCCATTGACATCTTCCGCACAATTGTGATACCCACTCTTCTCTCTTTAGGGATTTTGCCCTCAGCTTCCAATTTGGCTCGTGCCTGGCGCCTCTTCAAAATTCGATGATATTGCTTAGCATTTACATATAAGGGTTCCTCTTCCAGCATCTCAGCTCCTGGCAGGGGAATTCTTTGCAGAGCAGGCACAGAACCAGCACCAGGAACCATCTAAATAAGCAGAATAGTTATTTCATAAGCTGGAGAGACACAAAGAAAGCAAAATAACAAAAACATCCTGGTACTTACCATAACCATGCCCCCAGAGTTCATCACATTTCCCGTTACGGGCAACGTCACTGTCACTGTCCCCTGGTTGCTATTTGTTGTAGTGGTGTTTCCTCCAGCTTGCACAATCTGAGCTCCTGCCAAGCTGGCAGCTGGTATAGTAATCATTCCTGTAACAGGGACTGTCACTTTAGGAAATAACGTAAAACAGGAAACAGAGGGACAGAAAAAGGGGAGGTCATATAATTAATTCCTGGGAACTTCTAGTGTTCACCATGGACAAGCAGACTAGCATGGATGGCACATTTTGCGAACAAGAAACAAAAGCTGAGAACAAAAAATTGAATTGGCATGGTTAGGAAAGTAAAGGCCTCATTTATGGTGAAAGATGAAAGTCCTAAAGCAGGGGTGGAACATCCAGCTGCTTAGATTGTTATCATTTATATATGATTTACCTTGCTGAAGAATTGTACCATCTGCATTTACTGGCTGGTAAACAATGGTTTGTCCTTCTGCCGTTTGTGCAACCTGTTGACCCTGAACAGCTATTTGTTGCTGACTCTGGAATGACAGAAGAGTAACTAAAGGTCACATAAAAGCCAAACATCAAATTCAAAAGTTGCCAGCAGCTCCAATGATAGATTCCATACCTGACTCTGTCCAGCAGTAACTGCAGTCTGTGGTTGTTGAATGATTATTTGTTGCGGCTGACCCTGCTGAGCTTGCACCTGCACCGCCTGTCCTCCTTGGATCTGAATCTGCCCAGGCTGCACCAGCTGTATCTTTAGAAAAATCATAAAAAACATATTTTAATATACAATTAAAGGGGAAATAGATACTTGTCATGGCAGTTTTACAACTTGAAAGACTAAAAATTTTATGCATATTAATCCCCTAACGACCGGCGTCGTAATAGTACAGCGCGCGTCGGGTGCATGGAGAGGGCTCAGGAGCTGAGCCCTCTCCATAGCCGGTAAGTCTTTGCTGCATATTGCAGCAAAGGCTTACCGGTAACAACCGCCATCGGTAATGGGTTCAAAAAGATTGCGGCGATCGTCACTCCCTGTGACGTCATCTGGGAGGGGCAATTGGTCGCCATGACAGCCTTGTTTGAAACATTTCATTAGAATGTGCGATTTGCACATTGTAATGAATGAGAAGAAAAATCCCTACTGTAGTACGGCAGTATATAGTAAGATCGATCAGACAACCAAGATTTAAAGTACCTTAGGGGGTCTGAAAAATAATAAAAGTTCATTTTAAATTTTAAAGTTAAATCCTACTTGTGCAATTAAAGGGATCCTGTCCATCAAATTAACCCACCCAAAATAAATATTTGATTAAAAAGCATTGCTGTTATCTCCATGGCTGTAGCGTTAAAAATCAGTTTGTTAACTTGTATGCGACTCAACTGACTCCAATGACAATAATGGAGTATTGCATATTCATTTTCCCTGCACTGCCTTGCCTTCCGGTTCCTGATAGACAGGTCTCATTGCTACATTGCAATCGGCAACCAGAACCCGGTGTCTTGCATTGTTTTAGTGAAAGATACTGGGTTCTGGTTTGCGTTCGCATGCGTTTCCATAGAAACTTATATGCGATAGAGCCAAGGGCCCCCTTGCGTACCCTCGTTTATAAATGCAGCACTAGTGGTACGGGTGACCACACTCTAAGTTAGTTATCAAACATCAGTTATTCAAACATTTTTTTTTTTGCACAAAGCTTAATTTTTAGTACACAAGATAAACACCTGCTGAAGTCCTTGGGATCCAGTAACAGGAACTTGCATAAGGGTTTGGCCTTGTCCACCCATTGCCTGTACCATAATTGGTTGACCAGTAGAAGTAATCAGTTGCCCCCCACTGACTTGTACCATTAGTGGCTGGCCTTGCACCTGAAAGGAGGGAGTAAACATGTGTTACACATGGAAAGTAACTAATTATTGCAAATAACAGAATATAGGATACAATATGCTGTACTTTGTTATATCAGTTATGTAAATAGCATTAGGCTTTACTGCAACAATTAAAGTACATCTACCACTAGGAGGAAGGTTTGTAAACCAAGCAAACTGACATACTGGTGTGTGCCCCCTCTGGCAAGATCTGCTCATCATTTAGCTTCTTATGCCCCTGCTGTGCTTGTTTACAAACCTTCATCAACGTGGTAGATGCCCTTTAACGTCCTTTTCATCAATCCACCCACCATTAAAAGTGATGTCTCTGGGAACAGAACTGTAAGTGATTTGAGAAGCCAAAAATACCTTTATGCTATTATATGTTTTCGAACAAGTTTATCTTGATTTCTATTCTCCAGTGACAGGGTACTTTAGCCCATACATAACAGGAACATTACAAAGCACTGAAAAAGGAATGCTATAATAAAATGGGAAGTAAATTGAGTCATGCATGTTCAAAAAACAAGAGAGTCTTGCAAACTAAGCTGACTTTTATGTGCAATTTCATGCATGAGACCACTGAATAATAAATATAAAGACAATATGGTCATGCATATACACCAGACAGAGGAAGCAATGACAAACTGCATGAATCGCTCATGCATTCGTCAGACACAACTACCTGGAGGGTCTGTACTTGCTGCCCAGAGGCTGCTCCCACTTGAGCCTCGGTCTGTAACTGGACAGCAGTAACTGCACCCGGCTAAGAGAACAGAAAGGAAAAAGAAGAAATAGCCTGACTGTAACAATGCATCAAGGGTCAAGTATGGAAAGAGAGACATCTTTCTACCATAATTCACTGATATCTTTCCTACAGTTATGTGACAATCATAATCCAGATGATTAAGTGATCTATGGTATTAAATAGGGAGAAGCAACAACTTAGAAAGTATAAAAGGGGACCCCCGTTCTCGGATCTTGAGAAAGGGGGTCCGTTGTATCCCCAGTTGAGCTCAGGATGAAGAATGCAGCCGGTTGTGCATCCAGTGGATCGGGACTAACTTGCTATGACTGAAGAACCCCTTGAATCTAAATGAAAAAAGCCAACAAAACGATGGTGGAACTCCTTTTTAGTGATTGCTCTAGCAAAAAAGAAAATTAAGCAAATTAAACGATCTTTCACACATGGATCTCATGGATTATTCAGACTATAGTTTATGAATGTCCATAAAAAAACTGATGCCATATTGATGCAAATAGATTTGGTTTTCCATATATCTTAAAAGGTGTTACCTGTCCATGAATGTGTCACAAAGCATTTTTTTAAATTTAGAGTGCTAAACAATTAAGTGAAAAACAAGCCCTCCATTTGTTTTCAATGGTGATTAAAAAAAATAAATAAAATAAACTTTGCATGTATTTTTAAGAATGCAAAATAATAGTAGTGAAAGAGAACCAGAAAAAGTTAAGCTAGTAAAAGTTAAACACAAACATCATACAACATGTACAAACCTGCTGCTGCTGGATCTGCCCAGCCTGGACCACAATCTGTTCTGGAGAGCCATTGCTGCTTGTCGTGTATTGTTCCATCTGCAGTCCTGCGGTTTACAAATATCTAACCATAAAAAAGAAAAACTGTAAATACACACATAGAACTTCAGTATGACACTAATAATCCGTCAACATCAGGGCCAGAGGTCGCACTAACATTTTTCCAGAAGGGTAATAATACTCCTCTCACAATTTTTGAGGAGTATTTTTAACCCAGGAGGAGTACAAAATTTTCACTAATAAATGTATACAGGTGGTCCCCTACTTAAGAACACTCGACTTACATACAAGCCCTAGTTACAAACGGACCACTGGATGTTGGTAATTTATTGTACTTTAGGCCTAGGCTACAATGATCAGCTGTAACAGTTATCACAGGTGTCTGTAATGAAGATTTAGTGTTCATATTGATTCTTATGACAACACAACATTTTTAAAATCCAATTGTCACAGAGACCAAAAAAGTTCTGGCTGGGGTTACAATGATAAAATATACAGTTCCGACTTACATACAAATTCAACTTAAGAACAAACCTACAGACCCTATCTTGTATGTAACCCGGGGACTGCCTGTAACTCCCAGGCGTATATATAGTGTTAAGAGACGTCTATTAATACAAGGAAAAAGTTACAGCTCCTGTTTTCTATGCTTAAACGAGTTTTCCCACAAATTCAAGTTAGGCCCTATCCACAGAATACGGTCTAATTTGAATTCTTGAGAAAACCCCTTTAGGGCGCATTCACGCCTTTTTTAAATGCACTTTTGACACATCCAAAGGCTTCACATGTTGAAGTAACATTGCGTTTTAGCAAATGCAATCAAGGTTGAAGCCTTTGGAATGCGTCAAAAACTACCGTATATGCCGGCGTATAAGACGACTGGGCGTATAAGACGACCCCCAACTTCTGCCCTAAAAATATAGAATTTGGTATATACTCACTGTATAAGACTTCCCCTCTCCCAAATGAAAAAAAGTCTGCTTAAAACTTTGCAAAACAAACAAGAGAGCAAGTGCCTGGTGATCATAACTGTAAGCTGCGATATTAATGAAGATCCGACATGCTTCTGTAAGTGCCGCCTGTGACCCCCAGCTCTGTGACGCCGACCGCTGTGACAGGGCGGCTGCATTAGCATACAGCGCGCCGCCCCGTCAGCGCGTACTAAGCCTCTTCTAATGACTGTGAGAGGCGGACTGCCGCGCATGCGCTGCGGTCCCAGGAAGCGGCTCTCTGCGCGCTGACGGGGTAAAAAAAAACCTCACACAGTGCGGCCCCCGTATATCCGGCGTATAAGACGACCCCCCACTGTAGCCATTATTTTAAGGGGTTAAAAAGTAGTCTTATACGCCAGTATATACAGTAATCAAAAAATGCAAAGCATCATGTGAACGCGCCCTCAAATAGCAAGTATGTATTAAACAAGTGCTCAACATTTGCCTAATTACATTGATGTCAACATTATGTTAACAAAACACATGCATCAATGCTATTTTATTGCATGTGTTTTGTAAACGAAATGCTGACAGCAATGTAAATAGGCAAATCTCTTCTCAGCTGTAGTGATACGTTTGAAAACGTAGGTAATAACCTCACCCTTAGGCTACATTCACACTACCATATGGGGGGACTTATGTACAACCGCAAGCTTGTAGCTGTACATATGTCCCCAATAGATGGCGGCACGGAGTGATACCGCTCCGTACACAGGAAAATGACATGTCTTTCCCTGTGTTATGGCCAGTACCCAATGCAATTCAATGGAGAGGGGAGGGGGTCACTCCTTCCTCCTCTCCATGGCACGGAACGCAAGCCTGCCCGGCTACGGCCTGGCAGGCATACGTTTGTGTGAATGCAGCCTTATTGTTGACAGAGTGGACTATTGAATAAATTCAATTATTTTATTAATTTTCTGCGGTTTGGGAACATAACTTTTTTTTTTACAGGGGCACATTTAGGGAGGAACACATAATATATGTGTTCCCTGCTTTTCTTTAATATAGATCACAGATAACAGTGATCTAATGGCAAGAGCCCATTGGATCACTGTCATCAGTGATCTGTACACAGAGACATGCAGAGAGGATGCATACAGCACCTTCCCTGCAGCCTATCACTGTATAGGGGGCTGCTGTGACAGGAGACTGATAATAATCTGACCCCTTTCACAGTATACGATTGGGCTGTCACATAGACCACCACTTGCTCCGCTCCTCCATCTCTCACCTGTCTCTCCGCACCCCACGGGAGAGGCTCAGACTGTGAGCAGGAAGTCCCTCCCTGTCCTGCCTCCAGTCACTCAGCGCTGCGATCCTGCAAAATATTCTCTGCCGGCGCCGTCACTGCTTGGAAGCGGCAGCTCACAGGTGATTTTTTGGGGGGAGTAAATCATCCTCTAAACGCGTCTATGACGCGTGTACAGGCGTTATTGCAACCTCTGATCAGGGCCATTTCATCATACTGTCTAAGGCTGCATTCACACGACAATGTGCCCGGCGTACTGTAGCTAATCCCCCGCCCCCCTAGAGATATATGGTGCAAGGCACCGTATTACAGGGAAGGATAGGAGACGTCCTATCTTTCTCCCGTCTGCGGAATGGTGCCACACGTGTGTACTGCTCCCGTACGGTGCCGTGCGCCCATTGACCTCTACGTATATATGTGCCCCCATATGGCCATGTGAATGTAGCCTAAGGGATGGCAACTTGCATGAATATATGCCACCGAGGAGTTGTCATAAGGCACTTATATATGTCTTATGGGTTTTTACCTACTTAGGGGATTTGTTCCAAGTTTTTAAGTTAACCTCTTTCCACAGGCAAGTTGTGATCCGGCAATTGGGGGGTCCAGAGGCAACACAACATAACATGTTCTGGATATGGGATCTATCAGTGATAGCCGAGTACTGTGAATGGCTACTTCCTTCAACCCACACAACTGAATGCAGCAGCAGGGCGTATATTCATCCTGCCATTCCACACATTACAGAGAACAGAACCCCCATCCTCCAGATCGTCCATCCTGTGGTTAGGTGATAAAACTTAAAAACTTGGTATTAACCAAACATAAATAAATCTCCAGAGCTATAATATGCTTACTGGAGTTAACATCCGCATTGTGCCTTCAGTTCTTCTTTTGTTCCATCAGAAGAAAAAAAGAAACCATAAGTTAAAACACCCATTGATTTCTAAGGTGTAAAATAATTGAAAATAATCCCGCACACCCATAAATATGGTCGAATATAGAGAATGCTCTATCTCTTTGCAGCTACGGAACAGTACATTGAGCACACCTTGAGCTCACCGGACCATTCCGTCCATCGGACCATATAACCCCCTCATGGTCCTGTGATTCCGGCCTGTGTGTGGAAGACACACACTGCTGCAAAACTGACCGAAGCTTTGATCCTCCTATTTAGTCCAATACCAGATATGTTTAGGGAAGTAGATAATTTTTAATTGATGGATGGTGATATCAACTTTCTGTTTGGGGCACATTAGTATATGGGAGGGGGGAAACTTTTCAAGATGGGAGTTGACCATGGCGGCCATTTTGGATCCAATTATTTTTTTCCAATGGGAAGAGGGTCATGTAACACATCAACCTTATTGAGAATTTCACAAGGTAAACATGGTGTGTTTGGTTTTAATGTAACTTTATTCTTTCAGGAGTTATTTACAAGTTTATCTCCAATTATAAAATGTGTTCAAAGTGCTGCCCATTGTGTCGGATTGTCAATGCATCTCTCTTCTCCCACTTTTGACACACTGACAGCAACACCACAAAATAAATGCTAGCACGGGCTTCCTGTATCCGTTGTTTCAGATGCTGCACATCTCGTATCTTCACAGCATAGACAAGTGCCTTCAGATGACCCCCAAAGGTCCGAGCCTCTCTACATGAACAGTTCACTGGAAAGAGGATTGGTAGTGGTCCAGATAGTGGTACACCGAGGTCTCCCGATCTGACCCCCTTATACTTTAAAAAGTCCGCCATGGTCAACACCATTCTTGAAGCGCCCCCCCATATACTAATGTGCCACAAACATAATTGGTATCACCAACAATTTCCATGTTATTTGAGTGTATCTTTAGAACAGGGACAGTATTCACAGATCCAGGCATGGTGGTCTTATATTTGTTATCCATGGCTTGTTTCTTTCTAAAAATCAAGTTTTTAAATTATGAGTCTAAAGAGCTCCTGCACAATGTAACAGCCTGTGAATCTGAATTTCACAAATATAATTCCAACCTGTTTTTATCAGTCCTAGTGCTATCCTAGTCCTACAATTTTGGTTTAACCTGGATACAACCGTAAATGGTCGGATTCTTCTCATGAATAGCTTCTCACATCTGCACACTGCAGTACTCTTATAAGACCAGCTCAGATACAGGCACTTCCTGCCAGCAAGCAGCATTGTGCAGAAACTTACTCTACAAGCTACAGACTAGTTAAATGTCTGTGTATTATAGGTGAGTTAGTAGAGATGAGAGCGCATTTTAAGAAGCTAAATAAAAGTGTTTATCAAGGATGCAGAACCCGCGGCCCACAGAGACTTAGGTTGCGGCCCCACCCTGCTGCCTGCTTCCAGGGCAGCAGCAAGGCTGCAATTTTTGCTGCGATTTGCAAGGATGAAATAAAAAGTGTGCAGAAAGCACACAGGATTGTGCTGCGGGACCTTACAGCCGGCTGGCTGAAGGACCTGTGATGATATAATCATCACATGATGCTCCGGCATTTCTATACAGCACGGGGGACTAGACATAGGGGGGTTTGCTTTTTGAGAAGAGGGAAGCAGACAGAGGGGGGGGGCTACCTTTGTGAGGAATGAAACAAGGCTAGCTGTCTGTGGAGGGCAAGGGGAGACAGCAGTATTAGTTATATTCCTGTACATAGGGGGCAGTATTATGGTAGTCATATTTTGGTACATGTGGTTAGTATTATAGCAGTTATATTCTTGTACATAGATGGTGGTATTATAGAAGTTATATTCTTTTCACTTCAGGCAGAAAAAGGCTAGAAGCACCATATGCTGCAGACAATAGGTATGAATACCTTGCTGGCTGCAGGTAAGGCAAGTTACTGGTCTGGTCTAGTATAGCAAGTTATCAACATTTATTACCTTCTGCATGGGTTCAGGCAATTTCCATCATCATTATTATTATTATCATCCTGTTAATGCACTGTATTGTAGTCTGCTCTGGGGTCTATGTTACTTATTGTAAACATACACTATTACGCAGTAGTGGTTTCTGGGGGTATTTTCTCTGTACTGTGGTTTTTGGCAGATCTAGAGTTGTGGCTAATAGTGCGGCCCCCTGAAGGGTAGCCATATGACAATGCCTCAGACTGAAAAAGGTTGTGCACCTCTGGTGTAAATAAACCCTGTACTTGAATACTCTAAGCATATTGTCAGCACAACATCTCATAGCACAGATGGATCATGTAGGGTCTGGTCAGAGAGTCCCTGCCCACACACTGTAATTTTACAATCTCCATCACTAATTTATAGGATAAAACTGAGTAAAATTGGACAGTAAGGATGATAAAATTATCTTTATTGTGTAAACATCACTAGGGAATTAAAATTTAAGAACTTTTTTCACGCGCAAACCATTTAATGTTTAAAGTGCTGGCAAAAAATGCGAGTTGGCCCCAAGTGGAAATTTTGTTGAAAATGTAAATTTTTTGTGTGGCCATCATTATTCTCTAGTGCTGCCTTAAAGGGGACCTGTCAGGCGATTAAAACCCTATAGCATCACTTACTAAAGTAAGCAGCTCCCTAGCTCTCCCGCAGTTAAAGCTAGAGATTGAACAATGCTCAGAACATACGGATAAGCTAGGAAACAATCCACTAAGTAGCTGTCCTAGCTTACAGCGATCCGGCTTATTCATGAGGGGGCGATCCGAGGAAGCGGTGACTGCTGCATCGGCCAGCAGTCACCGCCAGCATCAGGTGTGGGAGTGGCGGACCAGGGGAGAACCTGAAGAGAGGGGAGAACCTCGGACCACCTGCCCCTGAATACGCCGGACGCTTGCTAGCTCTAACGATCAGAATGCTTCTTAGTGGGTTGTTTCCCAGCTAATCGCTATGTTCTGATAAAGTTAGAGATTTAACAATGCTCAAACTAGGGGAGGACTGGGCAGCTGCTTACTTTAATAAGTGCTGCAAGAGAGTATTAATCGCCTGACATGTCCTCTAACTCTTCATGGACTTCACTAGAGCTTCACAGGTTGCCACTGGAATCCTCTTCCACTCCTTCATGATGACATTAAGAAGCTATTATTAGAGAACTTGTGCTCTGTAAGTTTCCATTTGAGGATGCCCCACAGATGCTCAATAGCGTTTAGGTCTGGAGACATTTTAGTACAATCAACCATCTTCACCCTCAAGCTTCTTTAGCAAGGTGTGTTTGGGGTGGATATTATGTTAGAATACTTGTGACTTTTGATAATGTTACCATTTTGAAGACTTCATGGACTTTTTATGTTTTACAAAATTACATCAACTATGGGCTATTTTCAGTTACGGTGTTAAATGCCAGGAATAACCATTATTATATCTGCAGTAATAAAAGATCCAAGCAGCATTATCAAAACACACAATGCGTAAACAAAATATAAAGCGGGTACACACCTATGAGGGCCGTGCATCAGGTCCTTCAGTTATAGAGACGAATGGGGGGAAAAAAAGGCAGCACACCATAGATTGTAGTGAAAATTATCTCAGTGGATACCCACATGGAATAAATCCACTAAAGTATTTTTCACTACAATCTATGGTGTGCTGCCTTTTTTTCATTTGTCTCCATTATTATATCTTGATAGATTGGACATTTTGGGACGCGGCGATACCTATCATTTTTATGATTTTTACTGTTTATATCGGTTCTAAGGAAGG
>NW_027285779.1:0-25368 GCF_040894005.1 Engystomops pustulosus | reverse complement strand
TTATACTGCAATGTATAACTGCTGCAGCATACTTGTCAGAATATTATACTGCAATGTATAACTGCAGCATCATACTTGTCAGAATATTATACTGCAATGTATAACTGCAGCGGCATACTTGTCAGAATATTATAATGCAATGTATAACTGCAGAATACTTGTCAGAATATTATACTGCAATGTATAACTGCAGCAGCATACTTGTCAGAATATTATACTGCAATGTATAACTGCAGCATACTTGTCAGAATATTATACTGTAATGTATAACTGCAGCATACTTGTCAGAATATTATACTGTAATGTATAACTGCAGCAGCATACTTGTCAGAATATTATACTGCAATGTATAACTGCAGCATACTTGTCAGAATATCATAATGCAATGTATAACTGCAGAATACTTGTCAGAATATTATACTGCAATGTATAACTGCAGCAGCATGCTTTTTAGAATATTATACTGTAATGTATAACTGCAGCATACTTGTCAAAATATTATACTGCAATGTATATCTGCAGCATACTTGTCAGAATATTATACTGCAATGTATAACTGCAGCAGCATACTTGTCAGAATATTATACTGCAATGTATAACTGCAGTAGCATACTTGTCAGAATATTATACTGCAATGTATAACTGCAGCATACTTGTCAGAATATCATAATGCAATGTATAACTGCAGCATACTTGTCAGAATATTATACTGCAATGTATAACTGCAGCAGCATACTTGTCAGAATATTATACTGCAATATATAACTGCAGTCTCATACTTGTCAGAATATCATAATGCAATGTATAACTGCAGAATACTTGTCAGAATATTATACTGCAATGTATAACTGCAGCAGCATGCTTGTCAGAATATTATACTGTAATGTATAACTGCAGCATACTTGTCAGAATATCATACTGAAATGTTTAACTACAGCAGCATACTTGTCAGAATATTACACTGCAATGTATAACTGCAGCATACTTGTCAAAATATTATACTGCAATGTATAACTGCAGCATACTTGTCAGAATATTATACTGCAATGTATAACTGCAGTCTCATACTTGTCAGAATATTATACTGCAATGTATAACTGCAGCAGCATACTTGTCAGAATATTATTCTGCAATGTATAACTGCAGCAGCATGCTTGTCAGAATATTATACTGCAATGTATAGCTGCAGTAGCATACTTGTCAGAATATTATACTGCAATGTATAACTGCAGCTGTATACTTGTCAGAATATCATACTGCAATGTATAACTGCAGAATACTTGTCAGAATATTATACTGCAATGTATAACTGCAGCAGCATACTTGTCAGAATATCACACTGTAATGTATAACTGCAGCAGCATAATTGTTAGAATATTATTCTGCAATGTATAACTGCAGCAGCATACTTGTCAGAAATATACACTGCAATGTATAACTGTGGCATACTTGTCAGAATATTATACTGCAATGTATAACTGCAGCAGCATACTTGTCAGAAATATACACTGCAATGTATAACTGTGGCATACTTGTCAGAATATTATACTGCAATGTATATCTGCAGTAACATACTTGTCAGAATATTATACTGCAATGTATAACTGCAGTCTCATACTTGTCAGAATATTACACTGCAATGTATAACTGCGGCAGCCTACTTTTCAGAATATTAAACTACAATGTATACCTGCAGCAGCATACTTGTCAGAATATTATACTGCAATGTATAACTGCAACATACATATCAAAATATTATATTGCAATGTATAACTGCAGCAGCATACTTGTCAGAATATTATACTGCAATGTATACCTGCAGTAGCATACTAGTCAGAATATTATACTGCAATGTATAACTGCAGCATACTTGTCAGAATATTAAACTGCAATGTATAACTGCAGCAGCATACTTGTCAGAAATATACACTGCAATGTATAACTGTGGCATACTTGTCAGAATATCATACTGCAATGTATAACTGCAGTAGCATACTTGTCAGAATATTATACTGCAATGTATAACTGCAGTCTCATACTTGTCAGAATATTACACTGCAATGTATAACTGCAGCAGCCTACTTTTCAGAATATTAAAATACAATGTATACCTGCAGCGGCATACTTGTCAGAATATTATACTGCAATGTATAACTGCAACATACATGTCAAAATATTATATTGCAATGTATAACTGCAGCAGCATACTTGTCAGAATATTATACTGCAATGTATAACTGCAGCATATTTGTCAGAATATTATACTTCAATGTATAACTGCAGCAGCATACTTGTCAGAATAGTATACTGCAATGTATACCTGCAGCAGCATACTTGTCAGAATATTATACTGCAATGTATACCTGCAGCAGCATACTTGTCAGAATATTATACTGCAATATATAACTGCAGTCTCATACTTGTCAAAATATTATACTGCAATGTATAACTGCTGTCTCATACTTGTCAGAATATCATACTGCAATGTATAACTGCAGCATACTTGTCAGAATATTATACTGCAATGTATAACTGCAGCAGCATACCTGTCAGAATATTATACTGCAATGTATAACTGCAGTCTCATACTTGTCAGAATATCATACTACAATGTATAACTGCAGCATACTTGTCAGAATATCATATTGAAATGTATAACTGCAGTCTCATACTTGTCAGAATATTATACTACAATGAATAACTGCAGCATACTTGTCAGAATATCATACTACAATGTATAACTGCAGCATACTTGTCAGAATATCATAATACAATGTAAAACTGCAGCAGCATACTTGTCAGAATATTATACTGCAATGTATAACTGCAGCAGCATACTTGTCAGAATATTATACTGCAATGTATTACTACAGCAGCATACTTGTCAGAATATTACACTGCAATGTATAACTGCAACAGCATACTTGTCAGAATATTACACTGCAATGTATAACTGCAGTCTCATACTTGTCAGAATATTACACTGCAATGTATAACTGCAGCAGCCTACTTTTCAGAATATTAAAATACAATGTATACCTGCAGCGGCATACTTGTCAGAATATTATACTGCAATGTATAACTGCAACATACATGTCAAAATATTATATTGCAATGTATAACTGCAGCAGCATACTTGTCAGAATATTATACTGCAATGTATAACTGCAGCATATTTGTCAGAATATTATACTTCAATGTATAACTGCAGCAGCATACTTGTCAGAATAGTATACTGCAATGTATACCTGCAGCAGCATACTTGTCAGAATATTATACTGCAATGTATACCTGCAGCAGCATACTTGTCAGAATATTATACTGCAATATATAACTGCAGTCTCATACTTGTCAAAATATTATACTGCAATGTATAACTGCTGTCTCATACTTGTCAGAATATCATACTGCAATGTATAACTGCAGCATACTTGTCAGAATATTATACTGCAATGTATAACTGCAGCAGCATACCTGTCAGAATATTATACTGCAATGTATAACTGCAGTCTCATACTTGTCAGAATATCATACTACAATGTATAACTGCAGCATACTTGTCAGAATATCATATTGAAATGTATAACTGCAGTCTCATACTTGTCAGAATATTATACTACAATGAATAACTGCAGCATACTTGTCAGAATATCATACTACAATGTATAACTGCAGCATACTTGTCAGAATATCATAATACAATGTAAAACTGCAGCAGCATACTTGTCAGAATATTATACTGCAATGTATAACTGCAGCAGCATACTTGTCAGAATATTATACTGCAATGTATTACTACAGCAGCATACTTGTCAGAATATTACACTGCAATGTATAACTGCAACAGCATACTTGTCAGAATATTACACTGCAATGTATAACTGCAGCAGCATACTTGTCAGAATATTATACTGCAATGTATAACTGCAGCAGCATACTTGTCAGAATATTACACTGCAATGTATAACTGCAGCAACATACTTGTCAGAATATTATACTGCACTGTATAACTGCAGCAGCATACTTGTCAGAATATTATACTGCAATGTATAACTGCAGCAGCATACTTGTCAGTATTATATACTGCAATGTATAACTGCAGCATACTTGTCAGAATATTATACTGCAATAAATATCTGCAGCAGCATACTTGTCAGAATATTATACTGCAATGTATAACTGCAGCAGCATACTTGTCAGAAAATTATACTGCAATGTATAACTGTGGCATATTTGTCAGAATATCATACTGCAATGTATAACTGCAGCAGCATACTTGTCAGAATATTATACTGCAATGTATAACTGCAGCAGCATACTTGTCAGAATATTACACTGCAATGTATAACTGCAGCAGCATACTTGTCAGAATATTACACTGCAATGTATAACTGCAGCAACATACTTGTCAGAATATTATACTGCACTGTATAACTGCAGCAGCATACTTGTCAGAATATTATACTGCAATGTATATCTGCAGCATACTTGTCAGAATATTATACTGCAATAAAAAAATGCAGCAGCATACTTGTCAGAATATTATACTGCAATGTATAACTGCAGCAGCATACTTGTCAGAATATTACACTGCAATGTATAACTGCAGTAGCATACTTGTCAGAATATTATACTGCAATGTATAACTGCAGCGTACTTGTGAGAATATTATACTGCAATGTATAACTGCAGCAGCATACTTGTCAGAATATTATACTGCAATGTATAACTGCAGCAACATACTTGTTAGAATATTATACTATACTGCAATGTATAACTGCAGCAGCATACTTGTGAGAATATCATACTGCAATGTATAACTGCAGCAGCATACTTGTCAGAATATTACACTGCAATGTATAACTGCAGTAGCATACTTGTCAGAATATTATACTGCAATGTATAACTGCAGCGTACTTGTGAGAATATTATACTGCAATGTATAACTGCAGCAGCATACTTGTCAGAATATTATACTGCAATGTATAACTGCAGCAACATACTTGTTAGAATATTATACTATACTGCAATGTATAACTGCAGCAGCATACTTGTCAGAATATTACACTGCAATGTATAACTGCAGCAGCATACTTGTCAGAATATTACACTGCAATGTATAACTGCAGCAACATACTTGTCAGAATATTATACTGCACTGTATAACTGCAGCAGCATACTTGTCAGAATATTATACTGCAATGTATATCTGCAGCATACTTGTCAGAATATTATACTGCAATAAAAAAATGCAGCAGCATACTTGTCAGAATATTATACTGCAATGTATAACTGCAGCAGCATACTTGTCAGAATATTACACTGCAATGTATAACTGCAGTAGCATACTTGTCAGAATATTATACTGCAATGTATAACTGCAGCGTACTTGTCAGAATATTATACTGCAATGTATAACTGCAGCAGCATACTTGTCAGAATATTATACTGCAATGTATAACTGCAGCAACATACTTGTTAGAATATTATACTATACTGCAATGTATAACTGCAGCAGCATACTTGTGAGAATATCATACTGCAATGTATAACTGCAGCAGCATACTTGTCAGAATATTACACTGCAATGTATAACTGCAGTAGCATACTTGTCAGAATATTATACTGCAATGTATAACTGCAGCGTACTTGTGAGAATATTATACTGCAATGTATAACTGCAGCAGCATACTTGTCAGAATATTATACTGCAATGTATAACTGCAGCAACATACTTGTTAGAATATTATACTATACTGCAATGTATAACAGCAGCAGCATACTTGTCAGAATATCATACTGCAATGTATAACTGCAGCAGCATACTTGTTAGAATATTATACTATACTGCAATGTATAACTGCAGCAGCATACTTGTCAGAATTTTATACTGCAATGTATAACTGCAGTCTCATACTTGTCAGAATATTATACTGCAATGTATAACTGCAGCAGCATACTTGTCAGAATATTATACTGCAATGTATAACTGCAGTCTCATACTTGTCAGAATATTACACTGCAATGTATAACTGCAGCAGCCTACTTTTCAGAATATTAAAATACAATGTATACCTGCAGCGGCATACTTGTCAGAATATTATACTGCAATGTATAACTGCAACATACATGTCAAAATATTATATTGCAATGTATAACTGCAGCAGCATACTTGTCAGAATATTATACTGCAATGTATAACTGCAGCATATTTGTCAGAATATTATACTTCAATGTATAACTGCAGCAGCATACTTGTCAGAATAGTATACTGCAATGTATACCTGCAGCAGCATACTTGTCAGAATATTATACTGCAATGTATACCTGCAGCAGCATACTTGTCAGAATATTATACTGCAATATATAACTGCAGTCTCATACATGTCAAAATATTATACTGCAATGTATAACTGCTGTCTCATACTTGTCAGAATATCATACTGCAATGTATAACTGCAGCAGCATACTTGTCAGAATATTATACTGCAATGTATAACTGCAGCAGCATACTTGTCAGAATATTATACTGCACTGTATAACTGCAGCAGCATACTTGTCAGAATATTATACTGCAATGTATATCTGCAGCATACTTGTCAGAATATTATACTGCAATAAAAAAATGCAGCAGCATACTTGTCAGAATATTATACTGCAATGTATAACTGCAGCAGCATACTTGTCAGAATATTACACTGCAATGTATAACTGCAGCAGCATACTTGTCAGAATATTACACTGCAATGTATAACTGCAGCAACATACTTGTCAGAATATTATACTGCACTGTATAACTGCAGCAGCATACTTGTCAGAATATTATACTGCAATGTATATCTGCAGCATACTTGTCAGAATATTATACTGCAATAAAAAAATGCAGCAGCATACTTGTCAGAATATTATACTGCAATGTATAACTGCAGCAGCATACTTGTCAGAATATTACACTGCAATGTATAACTGCAGTAGCATACTTGTCAGAATATTATACTGCAATGTATAACTGCAGCGTACTTGTCAGAATATTATACTGCAATGTATAACTGCAGCAGCATACTTGTCAGAATATTATACTGCAATGTATAACTGTAGCAGCATACTTGTCAGAATATTATACTGCAATGTATAACTGTAGCAGCATACTTGTCAGAATATTATACTGCAATGTATAACTGCAGCGTTCTTGTCAGAATATTATACTGCAATGTATAACTGCAGTCTCATACTTGTCAGAATATTATACTGCAATGTATAACTGCAGCGTTCTTGTCAGAATATTATACTGCAATGTATAACTGCAGCGGCATACTTGTCAGAATATTATACTGCAATGTATAACTGCAGCAGCATACTTGTCAGAATATTATACTGCAATGTATAACTGCAACATACTTTTCAGAATATTACACTGCAATGTATAACTGCAGCATACTTGTCAGAATATTATACTGCAATGTATATCTGCTGCAGCATACTTGTCAGAATATCATACTGCAATGTATAACTGCCGCAACATACTTGTCAGAATATTATACTGCAATGTATAACTGCAGCAGCATAATTGTCAGAATATCATACTGCAATGTATAACTGCAGCAGCATACTTGTCAGAATATTACACTGCAATGTATAACTGCAGCAGCACACTTGTCAGAATATTATACTGCAATGTATAACTGCAGCGTACTTGTCAGAATATTATACTGCATTGTATACCTGCAGCAGAATACTTGTCAGAATATTATACTGCAATGTATAACTACAGCAGCATACTTGTCAGAAATATACACTGCAATGTATAACTGTGGCATACTTGTCAGAATATCATACTGCAATGTATAACTGCAGTAACATACTTGTCAGAATATTATACTGCAATGTATAACTGCAGTCTCATACTTGTCAGAATATTACACTGCAATGTATAAATGCAGCAGCCTACTTTTCAGAATATTAAACTACAATGTATACCTGCAGCAGCATACTTGTCAGAATATTATACTGCAATGTATAACTGCAACATACATATCAAAATATTATATTGCAATGCATAACTGCAGCAGCATACTTGTCAGAATATTATACTGCAATGTATACCTGCAGTAGCATACTAGTCAGAATATTATACTGCAATGTATAACTGCAGCATACTTGTCAGAATATTAAACTGCAATGTATAACTGCAGCAGCATACTTGTCAGAAATATACACTGCAATGTATAACTGTGGCATACTTGTCAGAATATCATACTGCAATGTATAACTGCAGTAGCATACTTGTCAGAATATTATACTGCAATGTATAACTGCAGTCTCATACTTGTCAGAATATTATACTGCAATGTATAACTGCAGTCTCATACTTGTCAGAATATTACACTGCAATGTATAACTGCAGCAGCCTACTTTTCAGAATATTAAACTACAATGTATACCTGCAGCAGCATACTTGTCAGAATATTATACTGCAATGTATAACTGCAACATACATGTCAAAATATTATATTGCAATGTATAACTGCAGCAGCATACTTGTCAGAATATTATACTGCAATGTATAACTGCAGCATATTTGTCAGAATATTATACTTCAATGTATAACTGCAGCAGCATACTTGTCAGAATAGTATACTGCAATGTATACCTGCAGCAGCATACTTGTCAGAATATTATACTGCAATGTATACCTGCAGCAGCATACTTGTCAGAATATTATACTGCAATATATAACTGCAGTCCCATACTTGTCAAAATATTATACTGCAATGTATAACTGCAGTCTCATACTTGTCAGAATATCATACTGCAATGTATAACTGCAGCAGCATACCTGTCAGAATATTATACTGCAATGTATAACTGCAGCAGCATACCTGTCAGAATATTATACTGCAATATATAACTGCAGCATACTTGTCAGAATATCATACTGAAATGTATAACTGCAGTCTCATACTTGTCAGAATATTATACTACAATGAATAACTGCAGCATACTTGTCAGAATATCATACTACAATGTATAACTGCAGCATACTTGTCAGAATATCATAATACAATGTATAACTGCAGCAGCATACTTGTCAGAATATTATACTGCAATGTATAACTGCAGCAGCATACTTGTCAGAATATTATACTGCAATGTATAACTGCAGCATACTTGTCAGAATATTATACTGCAATAAATATCTGCAGCAGCATACTTGTCAGAATATTATACTGCAATGTATAACTGTGGCATATTTGTCAGAATATCATACTGCAATGTATAACTGCAGCAGCATACTTGTCAGAATATTATATTGCAATGTATAACTGCAGCAGCATACTTGTCAGAATATTACACTGCAATGTATAACTGCAGCAGCATACTTGTCAGAATATTACACTGCAATGTATAACTGCAGCAACATACTTGTCAGAATATTATACTGCACTGTATAACTGCAGCAGCATACTTGTCAGAATATTATACTGCAAAGTATATCTGCAGCATACTTGTCAGAATATTATACTGCAATAAAAAAATGCAGCAGCATACTTGTCAGAATATTATAATGCAATGTATAACTGCAGCAGCATACTTGTCAGAAAATTACACTGCAATGTATAACTGTGGCATATTTGTCAGAATATCATACTGCAATGTATAACTGCAGCAGCATACTTGTCAGAATATTACACTGCAATGTATAACTGCAGTAGCATACTTGTCAGAATATTATACTGCAATGTATAACTGCAGCGTACTTGTGAGAATATTATACTGCAATGTATAACTGCAGCAGCATACTTGTCAGAATATTATACTGCAATGTATAACTGCAGCAACATACTTGTTAGAATATTATACTATACTGCAATGTATAACTGCAGCAGCATACTTGTGAGAATATCATACTGCAATGTATAACTGCAGCAGCACACTTGTCAGAATATTACACTGCAATGTATAACTGCAGTAGCATACTTGTCAGAATATTATACTGCAATGTATAACTGCAGCGTACTTGTGAGAATATTATACTGCAATGTATAACTGCAGCAGCATACTTATCAGAATATTATACTGCAATGTATAACTGCAGCAACATACTTGTTAGAATATTATACTATACTGCAATGTATAACAGCAGCAGCATACTTGTCAGAATATCATACTGCAATGTATAACTGCAGCAGCATACTTGTTAGAATATTATACTATACTGCAATGTATAACTGCAGCAGCATACTTGTCAGAATATTATACTGCAATGTATAACTGCAGCAGCATACTTGTCAGAATATTATACTGCAATGTATAACTGTAGCAGCATACTTGTCAGAATATTATACTGCAATGTATAACTGTAGCAGCATACTTGTCAGAATATTATACTGCAATGTATAACTGCAGCGTTCTAGTCAGAATATTATACTGCAATGTATAACTGCAGCGGCATACTTGTCAGAATATTATACTGCAATGTATAACTGCAGCAGCATACTTGTCAGAATATTATACTGCAATGTATAACTGCAACATACTTTTCAGAATATTACACTGCAATGTATAACTGCAGCATACTTGTCAGAATATTATACTGCAATGTATATCTGCTGCAGCATACTTGTCAGAATATCATACTGCAATGTATAACTGCAGCAACATACTTGTCAGAATATTATACTGCAATGTATAACTGCAGCAGCATAATTGTCAGAATATCATACTGCAATGTATAACTGCAGCAGCATACTTGTCAGAATATTACACTGCAATGTATAACTGCAGTAGCATACTTGTCAGAATATTATACTGCAATGTATAACTGCAGCAGCATACTTGTCAAAATATTATACTGCATTGTATACCTGCAGCAGAATACTTGTCAGAATATTATACTGCAATGTATAACTACAGCAGCATACTTGTCAGAATATTATACTGCAATGTATAACTGTAGCAGCATACTTGTCAGAATATTATACTGCAATGTATAACTGTAGCAGCATACTTGTCAGAATATTATACTGCAATGTATAACTGTAGCAGCATACTTGTCAGAATATTATACTGCAATGTATAACTGCAGCGTTCTAGTCAGAATATTATACTGCAATGTATAACTGCAGCGGCATACTTGTCAGAATATTATACTGCAATGTATAACTGCAGCAGCATACTTGTCAGAATATTATACTGCAATGTATAACTGCAACATACTTTTCAGAATATTACACTGCAATGTATAACTGCAGCATACTTGTCAGAATATTATACTGCAATGTATATCTGCTGCAGCATACTTGTCAGAATATCATACTGCAATGTATAACTGCAGCAACATACTTGTCAGAATATTATACTGCAATGTATAACTGCAGCAGCATAATTGTCAGAATATCATACTGCAATGTATAACTGCAGCAGCATACTTGTCAGAATATTACACTGCAATGTATAACTGCAGTAGCATACTTGTCAGAATATTATACTGCAATGTATAACTGCAGCGTACTTGTCAAAATATTATACTGCATTGTATACCTGCAGCAGAATACTTGTCAGAATATTATACTGCAATGTATAACTACAGCAGCATACTTGTCAGAATATTTTCCTGCAATGAATAACTGTGGCATACTTGTTAGAAAATTATATTGCAATGTATAACTGCAGCATACCTGTCAGAATATTATACTGCAATGTGTAACTGCAGCAGCATGCTTGTCAGAATATTATACTGCAATACAGCAATGTATAACTGCAGTCTCATACTTGTCAGAATATTATACTGCAATGTATAACTGCAGCAGCATACTTGTCAGAATAATATACTGCAATGTATAACTGCAGCATAATTGTCAGAATATTACACTGCAATGTATAACTGCAGCATAATTGTAAGAATATTATACTGCAATGTATAACTGCAGCAGCATACTTGTCAGAATATTATACTGCAATGTATAACTGCAGCAGCATACTTGTCAGAATATTATACTGCAATGTATAACTGCAGCGGCATATTTGTCAGAATATTATACTGCAATGTATAACTGCAGCAGCATACTTGTCAGAATATTATACTGCAATGTATAACTGCAACATACTTTTCAGAATATTATACTGCAATGTATAACTGCAGCATACTTGTCAGAATATTATACTGCAATGTATAACTGCAGCATACTTGTCAGAATATTATACTGCAATGTATATCTGCTGCAGCATACTTGTCAGAATATCATACTGCAATGTATAACTGCAGCAGCACACTTGTCAGAATATTATACTGCAATGTATAACTGCAGCAGCATACTTGTCAGAATATTATACTGCAATGTATAACTGCAGCGTACTTGTCAGAATATTTCCCTGCAATGAATAACTGTGGCATACCTGTCAGAATATTATACTGCAATGTGTAACTGCAGCAGCATGCTTGTCAGAATATTATACTGCAATACAGCAATGTATAACTGCAGTCTCATACTTGTCAGAATATTATACTGCAATGTATAACTGCAGCATACTTGTCAGAATATTATACTGCAATGTATAACTGCAGCATACTTGTCAGAATATTACACTGCAATGTATAACTGCAGCAGCATACTTGTCAGAATATTATACTGCAATGTATATCTGCTGCAGCATACTTGTCAGAATATCATACTGCAATGTATAACTGCAGCAACATACTTGTCAGAATATTATACTGCAATGTATAACTGCAGCAGCATAATTGTCAGAATATCATACTGCAATGTATAACTGCAGCAGCATACTTGTCAGAATATTACACTGCAATGTATAACTGCAGTAGCATACTTGTCAGAATATTATACTGCAATGTATAACTGCAGCAGCATACTTGTCAAAATATTATACTGCATTGTATACCTGCAGCAGAATACTTGTCAGAATATTATACTGCAATGTATAACTACAGCAGCATACTTGTCAGAATATTATACTGCAATGTATAACTGTAGCAGCATACTTGTCAGAATATTATACTGCAATGTATAACTGTAGCAGCATACTTGTCAGAATATTATACTGCAATGTATAACTGTAGCAGCATACTTGTCAGAATATTATACTGCAATGTATAACTGCAGCGTTCTAGTCAGAATATTATACTGCAATGTATAACTGCAGCGGCATACTTGTCAGAATATTATACTGCAATGTATAACTGCAGCAGCATACTTGTCAGAATATTATACTGCAATGTATAACTGCAACATACTTTTCAGAATATTACACTGCAATGTATAACTGCAGCATACTTGTCAGAATATTATACTGCAATGTATATCTGCTGCAGCATACTTGTCAGAATATCATACTGCAATGTATAACTGCAGCAACATACTTGTCAGAATATTATACTGCAATGTATAACTGCAGCAGCATAATTGTCAGAATATCATACTGCAATGTATAACTGCAGCAGCATACTTGTCAGAATATTACACTGCAATGTATAACTGCAGTAGCATACTTGTCAGAATATTATACTGCAATGTATAACTGCAGCGTACTTGTCAAAATATTATACTGCATTGTATACCTGCAGCAGAATACTTGTCAGAATATTATACTGCAATGTATAACTACAGCAGCATACTTGTCAGAATATTTTCCTGCAATGAATAACTGTGGCATACTTGTTAGAAAATTATATTGCAATGTATAACTGCAGCATACCTGTCAGAATATTATACTGCAATGTGTAACTGCAGCAGCATGCTTGTCAGAATATTATACTGCAATACAGCAATGTATAACTGCAGTCTCATACTTGTCAGAATATTATACTGCAATGTATAACTGCAGCAGCATACTTGTCAGAATAATATACTGCAATGTATAACTGCAGCATAATTGTCAGAATATTACACTGCAATGTATAACTGCAGCATAATTGTAAGAATATTATACTGCAATGTATAACTGCAGCAGCATACTTGTCAGAATATTATACTGCAATGTATAACTGCAGCAGCATACTTGTCAGAATATTATACTGCAATGTATAACTGCAGCGGCATATTTGTCAGAATATTATACTGCAATGTATAACTGCAGCAGCATACTTGTCAGAATATTATACTGCAATGTATAACTGCAACATACTTTTCAGAATATTATACTGCAATGTATAACTGCAGCATACTTGTCAGAATATTATACTGCAATGTATAACTGCAGCATACTTGTCAGAATATTATACTGCAATGTATATCTGCTGCAGCATACTTGTCAGAATATCATACTGCAATGTATAACTGCAGCAGCACACTTGTCAGAATATTATACTGCAATGTATAACTGCAGCAGCATGCTTGTCAGAATATTATACTGCAATGTATAACTGCAGCAGCATACTTGTCAGAATATTATACTGCAATGTATAACTGCAGCGTACTTGTCAGAATATTTCCCTGCAATGAATAACTGTGGCATACCTGTCAGAATATTATACTGCAATGTGTAACTGCAGCAGCATGCTTGTCAGAATATTATACTGCAATACAGCAATGTATAACTGCAGTCTCATACTTGTCAGAATATTATACTGCAATGTATAACTGCAGCATACTTGTCAGAATATTATACTGCAATGTATAACTGCAGCATACTTGTCAGAATATTACACTGCAATGTATAACTGCAGCAGCATACTTGTCAGAATATTATACTGCAATGTATAACTGCAGCAGCATACTTGTCAGAATATTATACTGCAATGTATAACTGCAGCAGCATACTTGTCAGAATATTATACTGCAATGTATAACTGCAGCAGCATACTTGTCAGAATATTATACTGCAATGTATAACTGCAGCAGCATACTTATCAGAATAATATACTGCAATGTATAACTGCAGCAGCATACTTGTCAGAATATCACACTGCAATGTATAACTGCAGCAGCATACTTGTCAGAATATCATACTGAAATGTATAACTACAGCAGCATACTTGTCAGAATATTATACTGCAATGTATAACTGCAGCAGCATACTTGTCAGAATATTACACTGCAATGTATAACTGCAGCATACTTGTCAAAATATTATACTGCAATGTATAACTGCAGCAGCATACTTGTCAGAATATCATACTGCAATGTATAACTGCAGCAGCATACTTGTCAGAATATTATACTGCAATGTATAACTGCAGCAGCATACTTGTCAGAATATCATACTGCAATGTATAACTGCAGCAGCATACTTGTCAGAATATTATACTGCAATGTATAACTGCAGAATACTTGTCAGAATATCATACTGCAATGTATAACTGCAGCATAATTGTTAGAATATTATTCTGCAATGTATAACTGCAGCAGCATACTTGTCAGAATATCATACTGCAATGTATAACTGCAGCAGCATACTTGTCAGAATATTATACTGCAATGTATAACTGCAGCAGCATACTTGTCAGAATATTATACTGCAATGTATAACTGCAGCAGCATACTTGTCAGAATATTATACTGCAATGTATAACTGCAGAATACTTGTCAGAATATCATACTGAAATGTATAACTACAGCAGCATACTTGTCAGAATATTATACTGCAATGTATAACTGCAGCAGCATACTTGTCAGAATATTATACTGCAATGTATAACTGCAGCAGCATACTTGTCAGAATATTATACTGCAATGTATAACTGCAGCAGCATACTTGTCAGAATATTATACTGCAATGTATAACTGCAGCAGCATACTTGTCAGAATATTATACTGCAATGTATAACTGCAGCATACTTGTCAGAATATTATACTGCAATGTATAACTGCAGCAGCATACTTGTCAGAATATTATACTGCAATGTATAACTACAGCAGCATACTTGTCAGAATATTATACTGCAATGTATAACTGCAGCAGCATACTTGTCAAAATATTATACTGCAATGTATAACTGCAGCATACTTGTCAGAATATTATACTGCAATGTATAACTGCAGCAGCATACTTGTCAGAATATTACACTGCAATGTATAACTGCAGCAGCATACCTGTCAGAATATTATACTGCAATGTATAACTGCAGAATACTTGTCAGAATATCATACTGCAATGTATAACTGCAGCAGCATAATTGTCAGAATATTATACTGCAATGTATAACTGCAGCAGCATACTTGTCAGAATATTATACTACAATGTATAACTGCAACATACTTTTCAGAATATTATACTGCAATGTATAACTGCAGCATACTTGTCAGAATATTATACTGCAATGTATAACTGCAGCATACTTGTCAGAATATTATACTGCAATGTATAACTCCATCAGGATACTTGTCAGAATATTATACTGCAATGTATAACTGCAGCAGCATAATTGTCAGAATATCATACTGCAATGTATAACTGCAGCAGCATACTTGTCAGAATAGTATACTGCAATGTATAACTGCAGCAGCACACTTGTCAGAATATTATACTGCAATGTATAACTGCAGCAGCATACTTGTCAGAATATTTCCCTGCAATGAATAACTGTGGCATACCTGTCAGAATATTACACTGCAATGTATAACTGCAGCATACTTGTCAGAATATTATACTGCAATGTATAACTGCAGCATACTTGTCAGAATATTACACTGCAATGTATAACTGCAGCATAATTGTAAGAATATTATACTGCAATGTATAACTGCAGCAGCATACTTGTCAGAATATTATACTGCAATGTATAACTGCAGCAGCATACTTGTCAGAATATTATACTGCAATGTATAACTGCAGCAGCATACTTGTCAGAATATTATACTGCAATGTATAACTGCAGCATACTTGTCAGAATATTACACTGCAATGTATAACTGCAGCATAATTGTAAGAATATTATACTGCAATGTATAACTGCAGCAGCATACTTGTCAGAATATTATACTGCAATGTATAACTGCAGCAGCATACTTGTCAGAATATTATACTGCAATGTATAACTGCAGCAGCATACTTGTCAGAATATTATACTGCAATGTATAACTGCAGCCTCATACTTGTCAGAATATTATACTGCAATGTATAACTGCAGCAGCATACTTGTCAGAATATTACACTGCAATGTATAACTGCAGCAGCATACTTGTCAGAATATTATACTGTAATGTATAACTGCAGCAGCATACTTGTCAGAATATTATACTGCAATGTATAACTGCAGCAGCATACTTGTCAGAATATTATACTGCAATGTATAACTGCAGCAGCATACTTGTCAGAATATTATACTGCAATGTATAACTGCAGCAGCATACTTGTCAGAATATTATACTGCAATGTATAACTGCAGAATACTTGTCAGAATATTATACTGCAATGTATAACTGCAGCAGCATACTTGTCAGAATATCATACTGAAATGTATAACTACAGCAGCATACTTGTCAGGATATTATACTGCAATGTATAACTGCAGCAGCATACTTGTCAGAATATCATAATGCAATGTATAACTGCAGCAGCATACTTGTCAGAATATTATACTGCAATGTATAACTGCAGCAGCATACTTGTCAGAATATTATACTGCAATGTATAACTGCAGAATACTTGTCAGAATATTATACTGCAATGTATAACTGCAGCAGCATACTTGTCAGAATATCATACTGAAATGTATAACTACAGCCTCATACTTGTCAGAATATTATACTGCAATGTATAACTGCAGCAGCATACTTGTCAGAATATTACACTGCAATGTATAACTGCAGCATACTTGTCAGGATATTATACTGCAATGTATAACTGCAGCAGCATACTTGTCAGAATATCATAATGCAATGTATAACTGCAGAATACTTGTCAGAATATTATACTGCAATGTATAACTGCAGCAGCATACTTGTCAGAATATTATACTGCAATGTATAACTGCAGCAGCATACTTGTCAGAATATTACACTGCAATGTATAACTGCAGCATACTTGTCAGGATATTATACTGCAATGTATAACTGCAGCAGCATACTTGTCAGAATATCATAATGCAATGTATAACTGCAGCATACTTGTCAGAATATTATACTGCAATGTATAACTGCAGCAGCATACTTGTCAGAATATCATACTGAAATGTATAACTACAGCAGCATACTTGTCAGAATATTACACTGCAATGTATAACTGCAGCATACTTGTCAAAATATTATACTGCAATGTATAACTGCAGCAGCATACTTGTCAGAATATTATACTGCAATGTATAACTGCAGCAGCATACTTGTCAGAATATTATACTGCAATGTATAACTGCAGCATAATTGTTAGAATATTATTCTGCAATGTATAACTGCAGCAGCATACTTGTCAGAATATTATACTGCAATGTATAACAGCAGCAGCATACTTGTCAGAATATTATACTACAATGTATAACTGCAGCAGCATACTTGTCAGAATATTATACTGCAATGTATAACTGCAGCAGCATAATTGTCAGAATATTATACTGCAATGTATAACTGCAGCATACTTGTCAGAATATTAAACTGCAATGTATAACTGCAGCAGCATACTTGTCAGAATATTATACTACAATGTATAACTGCAGCAGCATACTTGTCAGAATATCATACTGAAATGTATAACTACAGCAGCATACTTGTCAGAATATTATACTGCAATGTATAACTGCAGCAGCATACTTGTCAGAATATTATACTGCAATGTATAACTGCAGCAGCACACTTGTCAGAATATTATACTGCAATGTATAACTGCAGCGTACTTGTCAGAATATTTCCCTGCAATGAATAACTGTGGCATACCTGTCAGAATATTATACTGTAATGTGTAACTGCAGCAGCAAGCTTGTCAGAATATTATACTGCAATGTATAACTGCAGCATACTTGTCAGAATATTATACTGCAATGTATAACTGCAGCAGCATACTTGTCAGAATATTACACTGCAATGTATAACTGCAGCATAATTGTAAGAATATTATACTGCAATGTATAACTGCAGCAGCATACTTGTCAGAATATTATACTGCAATGTATAACTGCAGCAGCATACTTGTCAGAATATCATAATGCAATGTATAACTGCAGAATACTTGTCAGAATATTATACTGCAATGTATAACTGCAGCAGCATACTTGTCAGAATATCATAATGCAATGTATAACTGCAGAATACTTGTCAGAATATTATACTGCAATGTATAACTGCAGCAGCATACTTGTCAGAATATCATAATGCAATGTATAACTGCAGAATACTTGTCAGAATATTATACTGCAATGTATAACTGCAGCAGCATACTTGTCAGAATATCATACTGCAATGTATAACTGCAGCAGCATACTTGTCAGAATATCATAATGCAATGTATAACTGCAGCATACTTGTCAAAATATTATACTGCAATGTATAACTGCAGCAGCACACTTGTCAGAATATTATACTGCAATGTATAACTGCAGCAGCATACTTGTCAGAATATTATACTGCAATGTATAACTGCAGCAGCATACTTGTCAGAATATCATACTGCAATGTATAACTGCAGCAGCATACTTGTCAGAATATTATACTGCAATGTATAACTGCAGCAGCATACTTGTCAGAATATCATACTGAAATGTATAACTGCAGCAGCATACTTGTCAGAATATCATAATGCAATGTATAACTGCAGCATACTTGTCAAAATATTATACTGCAATGTATAACTGCAGCAGCATACTTGTCAGAATATCATACTGCAATGTATAACTGCAGCAGCATACTTGTCAGAATATTATACTGCAATGTATAACTGCAGCAGCATACTTGTCAGAATATCATACTGCAATGTATAACTGCAGCAGCATACTTGTCAGAATATTATACTGCAATGTATAACTGCAGCATAATTGTTAGAATATTATTCTGCAATGTATAACTGCAGCAGCATACTTGTCAGAATATCACACTGCAATGTATAATTGCAGCAGCATAATTGTTAGAATATTATACTGCAATGTATAACTGCAGCAGCATACTTGTCAGAATATTATACTACAATGTATAACTGCAGCAGCATACTTGTCAGAATATTATACTGCAATGTATAACTGCAGCAGCATACTTGTCAGAATATCATACTGCAATGTATAACTGCAGCAGCATACTTGTCAGAATATTATACTGCAATGTATAACTGCAGAATACTTGTCAGAATATCATACTGAAATGTATAACTACAGCAGCATACTTGTCAGAATATCATAATGCAATGTATAACTGCAGCATACTTGTCAAAATATTATACTGCAATGTATAACTGCAGCAGCACACTTGTCAGAATATTATACTGCAATGTATAACTGCAGCAGCATACTTGTCAGAATATTATACTGCAATGTATAACTGCAGCAGCATACTTGTCAGAATATCATACTGCAATGTATAACTGCAGCAGCATACTTGTCAGAATATTATACTGCAATGTATAACTGCAGCAGCATACTTGTCAGAATATCATACTGAAATGTATAACTGCAGCAGCATACTTGTCAGAATATCATAATGCAATGTATAACTGCAGCATACTTGTCAAAATATTATACTGCAATGTATAACTGCAGCAGCATACTTGTCAGAATATCATACTGCAATGTATAACTGCAGCAGCATACTTGTCAGAATATTATACTGCAATGTATAACTGCAGCAGCATACTTGTCAGAATATCATACTGCAATGTATAACTGCAGCAGCATACTTGTCAGAATATTATACTGCAATGTATAACTGCAGCATAATTGTTAGAATATTATTCTGCAATGTATAACTGCAGCAGCATACTTGTCAGAATATTATACTGTAATGTATAACTGCAGCAGCATACTTGTCAGAATATTATACTACAATGTATAACTGCAGCAGCATACTTGTCAGAATATTATACTGCAATGTATAACTGCAGTCTCATACTTGTCAGAATATTATACTGCAATGTATAACTGCAGCAGCATACTTGTCAGAATATTATACTGCAATGTATAACAGCAGCAGCATACTTGTCAGAATATTATACTACAATGTATAACTGCAGCAGCATACTTGTCAGAATATTATACTGCAATGTATAACTGCAGTCTCATACTTGTCAGAATATTATACTGCAATGTATAACTGCAGCAGCATACTTGTCAGAATATTATACTGCAATGTATAACTGCAGCAGCATACTTGTCAGAATATCATAATGCAATGTATAACTGCAGAATACTTGTCAGAATATTATACTGCAATGTATAACTGCAGCAGCATACTTGTCAGAATATCATAATGCAATGTATAACTGCAGAATACTTGTCAGAATATTATACTGCAATGTATAACTGCAGCAGCATACTTGTCAGAATATCATACTGCAATGTATAACTGCAGCAGCATACTTGTCAGAATATCATAATGCAATGTATAACTGCAGCATACTTGTCAAAATATTATACTGCAATGTATAACTGCAGCAGCACACTTGTCAGAATATCATACTGCAATGTATAACTGCAGCAGCATACTTGTCAGAATATTATACTGCAATGTATAACTGCAGCAGCATACTTGTCAGAATATCATACTGCAATGTATAACTGCAGCAGCATACTTGTCAGAATATCATAATGCAATGTATAACTGCAGCATACTTGTCAAAATATTATACTGCAATGTATAACTGCAGCAGCACACTTGTCAGAATATTATACTGCAATGTATAACTGCAGCAGCATACTTGTCAGAATATTATACTGCAATGTATAACTGCAGCAGCATACTTGTCAGAATATCATACTGCAATGTATAACTGCAGCAGCATACTTGTCAGAATATTATACTGCAATGTATAACTGCAGCAGCATACTTGTCAGAATATCATACTGAAATGTATAACTGCAGCAGCATACTTGTCAGAATATCATAATGCAATGTATAACTGCAGCATACTTGTCAAAATATTATACTGCAATGTATAACTGCAGCAGCATACTTGTCAGAATATCATACTGCAATGTATAACTGCAGCAGCATACTTGTCAGAATATTATACTGCAATGTATAACTGCAGCAGCATACTTGTCAGAATATCATACTGCAATGTATAACTGCAGCAGCATACTTGTCAGAATATTATACTGCAATGTATAACTGCAGCATAATTGTTAGAATATTATTCTGCAATGTATAACTGCAGCAGCATACTTGTCAGAATATCACACTGCAATGTATAATTGCAGCAGCATAATTGTTAGAATATTATACTGCAATGTATAACTGCAGCAGCATACTTGTCAGAATATTATACTGCAATGTATAACAGCAGCAGCATACTTGTCAGAATATTATACTACAATGTATAACTGCAGCAGCATACTTGTCAGAATATTATACTGCAATGTATAACTGCAGCAGCATACTTGTCAGAATATCATACTGCAATGTATAACTGCAGCAGCATACTTGTCAGAATATTATACTGCAATGTATAACTGCAGAATACTTGTCAGAATATCATACTGAAATGTATAACTACAGCAGCATACTTGTCAGAATATTATACTGCAATGTATAACTGCAGCAGCATACTTGTCAGAATATTATACTGCAATGTATAACTGCAGCATACTTGTCAGAATATTATACTGCAATGTATAACTGCAGCAGCATACTTGTCAGAATATTATACTGCAATGTATAACTGCAGCAGCATACTTGTCAGAATATTATACTGCAATGTATAACTGCAGTCTCATACTTGTCAGAATATTATACTGCAATGTATAACTGCAGCAGCATACTTGTCAGAAAATTATACTGCAATGTATAACTGCAGCAGCATACTTGTCAGAATATTATACTACAATGTATAACTGCAGCAGCATACTTGACAGAATATCATACTGAAATGTATAACTACAGCAGCATACTTGTCAGAATATTATACTGCAATGTATAACTGCAGCAGCATACTTGTCAGAATATTATACTGCAATGTATAACTGCAGCAGCACACTTGTCAGAATATTATACTGCAATGTATAACTGCAGCGTACTTGTCAGAATATTTCCCTGCAATGAATAACTGTGGCATACCTGTCAGAATATTATACTGTAATGTGTAACTGCAGCAGCAAGCTTGTCAGAATATTATACTGCAATGTATAACTGCAGCATACTTGTCAGAATATTATACTGCAATGTATAACTGCAGCAGCATACTTGTCAGAATATTACACTGCAATGTATAACTGCAGCATAATTGTAAGAATATTATACTGCAATGTATAACTGCAGCAGCATACTTGTCAGAATATTATACTGCAATGTATAACTGCAGCAGCATACTTGTCAGAATATTATACTGCAATGTATAACTGCAGCAGCATACTTGTCAGAATATTATACTGCAATGTATAACTGCAGCAGCATACTTGTCAGAATATCATAATGCAATGTATAACTGCAGAATACTTGTCAGAATATTATACTGCAATGTATAACTGCAGCAGCATACTTGTCAGAATATCATAATGCAATGTATAACTGCAGAATACTTGTCAGAATATTATACTGCAATGTATAACTGCAGCAGCATACTTGTCAGAATATCATACTGCAATGTATAACTGCAGCAGCATACTTGTCAGAATATCATAATGCAATGTATAACTGCAGCATACTTGTCAAAATATTATACTGCAATGTATAACTGCAGCAGCACACTTGTCAGAATATCATACTGCAATGTATAACTGCAGCAGCATACTTGTCAGAATATTATACTGCAATGTATAACTGCAGCAGCATACTTGTCAGAATATCATACTGCAATGTATAACTGCAGCAGCATACTTGTCAGAATATCATAATGCAATGTATAACTGCAGCATACTTGTCAAAATATTATACTGCAATGTATAACTGCAGCAGCACACTTGTCAGAATATTATACTGCAATGTATAACTGCAGCAGCATACTTGTCAGAATATTATACTGCAATGTATAACTGCAGCAGCATACTTGTCAGAATATCATACTGCAATGTATAACTGCAGCAGCATACTTGTCAGAATATTATACTGCAATGTATAACTGCAGCAGCATACTTGTCAGAATATCATACTGAAATGTATAACTGCAGCAGCATACTTGTCAGAATATCATAATGCAATGTATAACTGCAGCATACTTGTCAAAATATTATACTGCAATGTATAACTGCAGCAGCATACTTGTCAGAATATCATACTGCAATGTATAACTGCAGCAGCATACTTGTCAGAATATTATACTGCAATGTATAACTGCAGCAGCATACTTGTCAGAATATCATACTGCAATGTATAACTGCAGCAGCATACTTGTCAGAATATTATACTGCAATGTATAACTGCAGCATAATTGTTAGAATATTATTCTGCAATGTATAACTGCAGCAGCATACTTGTCAGAATATCACACTGCAATGTATAATTGCAGCAGCATAATTGTTAGAATATTATACTGCAATGTATAACTGCAGCAGCATACTTGTCAGAATATTATACTGCAATGTATAACAGCAGCAGCATACTTGTCAGAATATTATACTACAATGTATAACTGCAGCAGCATACTTGTCAGAATATTATACTGCAATGTATAACTGCAGCAGCATACTTGTCAGAATATCATACTGCAATGTATAACTGCAGCAGCATACTTGTCAGAATATTATACTGCAATGTATAACTGCAGAATACTTGTCAGAATAGCATACTGAAATGTATAACTACAGCAGCATACTTGTCAGAATATTATACTGCAATGTATAACTGCAGCAGCATACTTGTCAGAATATTATACTGCAATGTATAACTGCAGCATACTTGTCAGAATATTATACTGCAATGTATAACTGCAGCAGCATACTTGTCAGAATATTATACTGCAATGTATAACTGCAGCAGCATACTTGTCAGAATATTATACTGCAATGTATAACTGCAGCAGCATACTTGTCAGAATATTATACTGCAATGTATAACTGCAGGCATACTTGTCAGAATATTATACTGCAATGTATAACTGCAGCAGCATGCTTGTCAGAATATTATACTGCAATGTATAACTGCAGCATACTTGTCAGAATATCATACTGCAATGTATAACTGCAGCAGCATAACTTGTCAGAATATTATACTGCAAATGAATAACTGTGGCATACCTTGTCAGAATATTATACTGTAATGTGTAACTGCAGCAGCATGCTTGTCAGAATATTATACTGCAATGTATAACTGCAGCATACTTGTCAGAATATTATACGTGCAATGT
>NW_027285778.1:0-25408 GCF_040894005.1 Engystomops pustulosus | reverse complement strand
CCAATACATCCAGTACATCCGGTGGCAGGTAGCTTGTTCTGTTAGAAGTATCTGATTATGTACATGTGGCTATAATATCGCTATAATCCTTATTCTACATCCCGACCATGCACATAGGTGGCAGAGCCCGGGCTCCGAGGAGGAGTGGGGCTGATTGTACCACAGGGGAGGTTGTCAGTCGGTACTTATCCCTGTGGTTCATTCAAAGCTCCAAATCTTTTTACTTGTTTTAATTACTTTTTGGCTTTTGTTTTCTTCCCCATTTTTCCTTTACATTGCATTTGTTCTATTGATGTAATTCCTGAAGACTGTGCATATAATATTTATTAACCCCTTTGCGTTGCAGCATTTTTTGTTCATTTCTCACTCTCCACCTTCAAAAATCTAAAACTTTTTCATTTTTCCGTGTAAAGAGCTGTGTGAGGGTTTATTATCTACATAACAACTTTTACTTATCAGTAATGCACCGAAATTGGCAAAAAACACATTTTCATCACTTGGGCTCAGTTTTTACGACTTTCACTCTGCACAAATGATACATCTGCTTTATTCTTTAGTTCGGTACAACCAAAGTGATATCACAGTTATACAGGTTTTATGGTGTTTAAATACATTTTTGAAAATTAAAAGAATATGTACAAAAAAAATGTATTTTAGTTGTACAAAAATGTAGTTTCACCATCTTCTGACTTTTACATACTATGATGTACAGAGCTGCGTAAGATGTCATTTTCTGCATGATGAGCTGACGTTTTCATTGCTACCGGGGTGAGGACTGCGCGACCTTTTGATCACTTTTTATTGATTTTTTATGCGATTTAAAATTGTGTTAAAGTGGCGTTACAGACATTTGGGCGCTATTTTCCGTTATGTGGTCCATCACTGGAAATAATAATTTCTATAATTTAATAGATCAGCATTTTGGGACACGACGATGCCTGACATGATTGTGATTTTTACTGTTTATTATGTTTTATTTAATTTTATTTTTACAATTTTTAGATCCTTTCGGGTACTTTAACCGTAGATCGTCTGATCATTCCTACTATATACTGCATATTACTGTATAGCAGTTTAGGCATTTGTACACAGCATTTATTACAATGAGCCACTGGCCTATTGTAAGGAATCTGCAATACTGCCTCAGAACTAACAAAGACAATGGATCGCCGATCCCCGATGACATCACAGAGAGCGACGATCATAACAAACATGGCGGCACCCACATACAGCCCCAGCAGCTCTGCCTCGTGCATGTACAGTACAGAGCCTGAAGAGGTTTATAAAGTGTTCTCATTTTTGTATTTGATCTCATTTGTGAAATCTACTTTTTGATATTTACACATCCCTTCTCCATGACGGATATACATCTCTGGTGCCCACAATAAGCATCACTTCTTTTCTTTTGTCTTGTGATTCTCCTGTGATCTTGACTTGTGATAAGATGTCTCAATGTTTTTGTTCCATAACTGTAATAACAATAATCCTTCTCCTGATCGAGTGTCTTTTGTGTTGTTGGATTTCTTCTTAATTTTCTAATAGAGTCTCTCTAGGAATATTTGCTATTTCCAATAACTTTTCTTATGGGACTAAGTTCACTAATGTGCCCACAGTTACCCCCAGTAATGTGCCCCACACTGATACCCCTAGTAATGTGCCCCACAAAGTTACCACCAGTAATGTGCCCACACAGTCACCCCCAGTAAAGTGCCCCACACAGTTAACCCCAGTAATGTGCCGCACACTGATACCCCTAGTAATATGCCCCACATAGTTACCACTGGTAATGTGCCCCACACAGTTACCCCCGGTAATGTGCCCCACACAGTTAACCCCAGTAATGTGCCCCACACTGATACCCCAAGTAATGTGCCCAACACAGTTACCACCGATAATGTGCCCAACACAGTTACCCCCAGTAATATTCCCTGCATAGTTACCACCTATAATGTTCCCCACACATCCCCCAGTAATGTGCCCCACACAGTTACCCCAAGTAATGTGCCCCACACAGTTACCACCTATAATGTTCCCCACACATCCCCCAGTAATGTGCCCCACACAGTTACCCCCAATAATGTGCCCCACACAGTTACCCCCAGTAATGTGCCCCACACAGTTACCACCTATAATGTTCCCCACACATCCCCCAGTAATGTGCCCCACACAGTTACCCCCAATAATGTGCCCTGCACAGTTACCCCCAGTAATGTGCCCCACACAGTTACCCCCATCAATGCCCCCCCCCCCAGTAATGTGCCCCACACAGTTAACACCGGTTATGTTCCCCCACAGTTACCTCTAGTAATAGCGACGCCTCTGTACATTCGCGACAATGAAACATATATACTTCATTATAGTCCAGAAGGAGATTGAAGGGAGGCAGGAGCCTGTCACTGGGGAACAAAGCAGTAGCTTTTGAGAAGGTGTCGGTGGATGCTGCTTGTCCCTCTGAACCCTTGTTACCAAAGGTGATGTCACCGGTATCTCCGATACATAGTCTAGGGAGGCGGCTGGCCGGGGCTTCCACTCTAAGCTGCCATCTTGTGGGAAACTCTACAAGGACAATTCTGTTTAATCTAATGACTGGACAGAGCGTGGGCATCTCTGGGTGACGTAGGGATTTCTCCGCTGTTTCTGTAGCTGTATGTCCAGTCTGTAATGTTGTTATTGGCGCATACAAATCAGAGGTGTTATGTACAGGAATAAGCATTGCTATAAGTGTGATACATACGCATTGGGGCCGGTGCCCCGGATCTTTTACCACCCTAGCAACGCCCCAGCCTTTCAGTATTCTACTTACCTGGGAATGTAGATCGGTCTAAAGTGCAATGTTGGAGTGAGTACGATATATCCGAATATATAAATGCACAGGTCAGTGATGGTAAACCATTTCCAAACATGAACATTACCATCTAATGATTATTACACTATATATAAATACTCTGCAGGTCATACATTGTATATAGTTTTTGGATCCTTTTGTCAGTGCGGATCCTCTTACTGAGTTACCAGCGAAAGTATCTCAACATCTAATAGACAGGCGCAATCTATCATTCATTTCCTCTAGTGTCTAGTTGCAAAACTTGTGTCCTCCCAAGTGTATGGAGGTGGTGGGGAGGACTGAGGGGCAAAACCAGGAACGTCCCGACATAAAGTGCAGCGTCATCCTCACACTACTAAGCGCTGGATACAAGGGACCTATGAGCCTATTCTGAACAATTGTGTCTTCTTTATACAGAAATCCCACAGTGAGAGTACAATGTCCTTACTAAGGTAAAACATCAGCTTCTCCTTTATCCGAGCTCCTCCACATTTTTCTCTCCTTTTCTGATTGTGTTATATAATTGTACAAGTTCTGTCATTTAATGTGAAGTTTATTGGTTAATGCATTTCATACAATTCATCATCAAACTAAATTACAATTGCAGATGTTTAATATAAATATGGCTTCTCCGCTTGTGGCTTCTCTCGTATATAAAAAGTTGTTCATCAAAGTGAGACATTTGTCAGATTCTAAGCATTAAAGGGAACCTGTCATCATGAAGGACATTTGTCACTGATGACTGGTTCCAAAACGGCATGTAATGCTCAATATAAATCATGTTTTGGATAGTCCTTTAATCTTTTTACTTATGTACAATCCTTTAGTATAAATTACATTTAAATTTAAATTTATTGTAAAGAAGTAAAACAATTTAAGAATAAAGCAAAAAATTATTTATATTGAACGTTAGCAGCCTCCATTACTGGAAAGTGCCCTTTATGAAGACAGTTACACTATAAAATACTTACTTTCCTGGGTGAATTCTCTGATGTTTGTACAGATGTGATTTTTGAGCAAAACATTTGCCACACTGTGAACATGAAAACGGTTTCTCCCCTGTGTGAATTCTCTCATGTATTACAAGCACTGAATTATTAGCAAAACATTTGTCACAATGTGAACATGAAAACGGTTTCTCCCCTGTGTGAATTCTCTCATGTTTAACAAGATTTGATTTAAGAGAAAAACCTTTGTTACATTCTGAACATAAAAATGGCTTCTCTCCTGTGTGAATTCTCTCATGATCAACAAGAGTTGATTTTGTAATAAAACATTTCCCACATTCTGAACATGAAAACGGCTTCTCCACTGTGTGAATTCTCTCATGTTCAACAAGCTTTGATTTTTGAATGAAACATTTTCCACATTCTGAACATGAATACGGCTTCTCACCTGTGTGAATTCTTTCATGACGAGCAAGACTTTCTTTTTTAATAAAACATTTGCTACATTCTGAACATGAAAATGGCTTCTCCCCTGTGTGAGTTCTCTCATGGTCAACAAGATGTGATTTCTTACTAAAATATTTTCCACATTCTGAACATGAAAATGGCTTCTCCCCTGTGTGAATTCTATGATGTATTTTAAGTGCAGAAATATGCACAAAACATGTATCACATTCTGAACATGAAAATGGCTTCTCCCCTGTGTGAATTCTATGATGTATTTTAAGTGCAGAAATATGCACAAAACATGTATCACATTCTGAACATGAAAATGGCTTCTCCCCTGTGTGAATTCTCTCATGTTGAACAAGATTTGATTTGTGAAAAAAACATTTCTCACATTCTGAACATGAAAATGGCTTCTCCCCGATGTGAATTCTCTGATGTGCAAGGAAGTTGCTTTTACAAGTAAAACATTTTCCACATTCTGAACATGAAAATGGATTCTCAGGAAGATTACATTTAAAAGTCATAGATTTTCCACATTCAGAGCTGGTGGATGCTCGTAGATGTTGATTTGTTCTTCTGTATCCTCTATTTTGACCATTAGTCTGTGTTGTATCAGAAGAAGTGTCCAATGTAATAGGACAAGATGATAGATTGTTGCAATGAAGGTCTGAGGGTAAATCCTTTCTGCTGTTGGGTTCTTTATATGCATCTCGTGTGATCCCACAATCATCAGCTTTAATATCTGAAGATATCAGATGTTCCTCTAAGCTCCTGGTAACATCATCTGCTGAGAATAATAGTAATAGGTTAATTAATAATGGAGATAATAACATCTCTAATGATATAGATACAAAAATTGTGAAGAAAAAGCAGCGCAGTCCTTTTAGAAATAAGATGAGAGCGGGGAAATAATTATAGAAATACGGCAGCTCTCCGAAACTTGTGAAAGAACCGAGGTGTTTTATTCCATGTGTAGCAGACTAGAGGTAGAATAAAACACCTCTTTATTTTCATAAGTTTTGGAGGTGCTGCCGTATTTCTCCAATTAATGATATAGATATTTACAACAATTCTATATAAATTGCTGAATTGTCTTATTTTTAACCATTTCTCATTTCACCTTATTTCACATTCTGAGCACAGAAACATCCGTCACATTGAGGGTCATTAATCTTTTTCTACAGTTATTTTTCTTTTCATTTTCTCTTATATTTGCGACTTCTTTGGGTGCCTTTGTATGTGTGCGTCACAATTTGCGACTTTTCCACTTGCCTAACAAATTTTGCATTGCCAGAGTTTTAAAAAAGTTGCAAGAATCCCTCAGACTGGGCTGCCTGATATATCAACCTCTAAGATCAATCAAACAAGTCCCAAACCAGCAAAAAACAGAAAAAGACACAGACAAATGTCCAGACTCAAGATGAATGACCCTTTTTTGTACATAATGCAAACTTTATATTTCTACATCTCTGCACCCCCCATACATCTACATTCCCCCTTCTATGCCTCTGCCTGCCTATATCTCTACATCCTTATATCCATATTCTTCTACATCCCTACACCTCTACATTCCTACACCTCTACATTCCTGCACCTCTACATTCCTACAACTCTACATTCCCGCACCTCTACATTCCTACAACTCTACATTCCTGCACCTCTACATTCCTGCACCTCTACATCCCTACACCTCTACATCCCTACACCTCTACATTCCTACATCTCTACATTCCTGCACCTCTACATTCTTGCGCCTTTACATTCCTGCACCTCTACATCCCTACACCTCTACATTCCTACATCTCTACATTCCTAAACCTCTACATTCCTGCACCTCTACATTCCTGCACCTCTACATTCCTACAACTCTACATTCCTGCACCTCTACATCCCTACACCTCTACATTCCTGCAACTCTACATTCTTGCGCCTTTACATTCCTACACCTCTACATTCCTGCACCTCTACATTCCTACAACTCTACATTCCTACACCTCTACATTCCTGCACCTCTACATTCCTACAACTCTACATTCCTGCACCTCTACATTCCTGCACCTCCACATTCCTGCACCTCTACATCCCTACACCTCTACATTCTTGCACCTCTACATTCCTGCACCTCTACATTCCTACATCTCTACATTCTTGCACCTCTACATTCCTGCACCTCTACATTCCTGCACCTCCACATTCCTACACCTCTACATTCTTGCGCCTCTACATTGATACACCTCTACATTCCTGCACCTCCACATTCCTACATCTCTACATTCTTGCACCTCTACATTCCTGCAACTCTACATTCCTGCACCTCTACAATCCTACACCTCTACATTCTTGCACCTCTACATTCCTACACCTCTACATTCCTGCACCTCTACATTCCTGCACGTCTACATTCCTGCACGTCTACATTCCTGCACGTCTACATTCCTGCACGTCTACATTCTTACACCTCTACATTCCTGCAACTCTACATTCCTGCACCTCTACATTCCCGCACCTCTACATTCCTGCACCTCTACATTCTTACACCTCTACATTCCTGCAACTCTACATTCCTACACCTCTACATTCCTGCACCTCTACATTCCCGCACCTCTACATTCCTACACCTCTACATTCCGACACCTCTACATTCCTGCACCTCTACATTCCTGCACCTCTACATTCCTGCACCTCTACATTCCTACACCTCTACATTCTTGCACCTCTACATTCCTACACCTCTACATTCTTGCGCCTCCACATTCCTACACCTCTACATTCCTGCACCTCTACATTCCTACATCTCTACATTCTTGCGCCTCTACATTCCTACATCTCTACATTTCTGCACCTCTACATTCCTACACCTCTACATTCCTGCACCTCTACATTCCTACATCTCTACATTCTTGCGCCTCTACATTCCTACACCTCTACATTCCTGCACCTCTACATTCCTACACCTCTACATTCCTGCACCTCTACATTCCTACATCTCTACATTCCTACACCTCTACATTCCTACATCTCTACATTCCTACATCTCTACATTCCTGCACCTCTACATTCCTACACCTCTACATTCTTGCGCCTCTACATTCCTACACCTCTACATTCCTGCACCTCTACATTCTAGCGCCTCTACATTCCTGCGCCTCTACATTCCTGCACCTCTACATCCCTACATCTCTACATCCCTGCACCTCTACATTCCTGCACCTCTACATTCCTACATCTCATTTACTTCATAAATACAAGTGCAATCGATATGACCTCCCTAGACCAGCTTTTAGCTGCAATAATTTTGCGCCAAAAATTGTACCGAAAAACGAGTCACAAAAATAGAGACGGAAATATCTCAGATTCACAAGCAGTGCCACAATTTTGCGCCCAAAAATAGAGCAAGTCAGGAGTGTCAGATAAACACCAATATTGTGGTGCCACCACCACCATTTTGCCGCTTGAAAGGCTATAGAAATGCCCCCTATTTTGTGGTAGTGGATATAGGCAGAAATAATGTGGCTGAGGAAAAATCAGTTCAAGAATGCAATGAAGGCTGTCAGTACTCACCATTCTGGGGGTCCCTGGCACCAGCGTCATGTCCTCCTTCCCAGGTTCCCTCCTCTGCACATATCTGGACCTGCTCTCTCTCCATTCTGTGTCTCAGTCTCTCAGTCGAAGCTCCTCCAGTAAGATCTTCCACCAAGAAGTTCTCCTCATGTGAGTTGTGCTTCGGTTTCTTATACCCCTTGGTCTGCCCCCTCTTGTCCCAACAACCTCCCCCATGTAAATGAAGGGTGTTGGTCCCACTTCCTTATCAGCCAGGCTGATTGTTTAAGAGTGTTTTGTTTTAAGTGTTCTCCTTTGTTATGTGTTTATTATCCCCTCCCACCAAAGAAAGATCAGGATGTGTCTTTCTGATTAAACTAGATAACTTAATTTGCATCTTTACTAGGTGAAATGTTGCCCTGTGACTCCCTGCTTATTCCACATCCTGAACAATAGGGAATGCAAATCTACGCAGAGAGGACGACTCTGACCGTGTGACTGCCCTGTCCTGGAAATGGCTTCATGGAGCAGAAGAATATCATACAATCAAGTGCTTTTTATGTCCAATCAAATATTGAGATATATTTTTATTTTTTAAATAAAAATGGTGGAGGGAGATGAGGAATAACCTGGGGTCATGGTGGAGGGAGATGAAGAATAACCTGGGGTCATGGTGGAGGGAGATGAGGAATAACCTGGGGTCATGGTGGAGGGAGATGAGGAATAACCAGGGGTCATGGTGGAGGGAGATGAAGAATAACCTGGGGTCATGGTGGAGGGAGATGAGGAATAACATGGGGTCATGGTGGAGGGAGATGAGGAATAACATGGGGTCATGGTGGAGGGAGATGAGGAATAACCTGGGGTCATGGTGGAGGGAGATGAGGAATAACATGGGGTCATGGTGGAGGGAGATGAGGAATAACATGGGGTCATGGTGGAGGGAGATGAGGAATAACCTGGGGTCATGGTGGAGGGAGATGAAGAATAACCTGGGGTCATGGTGGAGGGAGATGAGGAATAACCTGGGGTCATGGTGGAGGGAGATGAGGAATAACATGGGGTCATGGTGGAGGGAGATGAGGAATAACCAGGGGTCATGGTGGAGGGAGATGAGGAATAACATGGGGTCATGGTGGAGGGAGATGAGGAATATCCTGGGGTCATGGTGGAGGGAGATGAGGTATAACCTGGGGTCATGGTGGAGGGAGATGAGGAATAACCTGGGGTCATGGTGGAGGGAGATGAGGAATAACCTGGGGTCATGGTGGAGGGAGATGAGGAATAACCTGGGGTCATGGTGGAGGGAGATGAGGAATATCCTGGGGTCATGGTGGAGGGAGATGAGGAATAACCTGGAGTCATGGTGGAGGAAGATGAGGTATAACCTGGGGTCATGGCGGAGGGAGATAAGGAAAGGGTTAATCTATTCAATGATTCTTTTTAAACAAAGGAAAATCCCCCCGACTGATGATATAATGAAGAATAATGTAAATCCTCTAACGACCCTTTTTTGTTTTTGCATTTGTGCCGTTTTCTTGTGGGCTTGGATTTTACGGCTTTCACTGTGTGCCCCAAATCTACTTCATTATGTGGGTCAGTACGATCACTGAGATAACAAATTTGTATAGGCTTTATAATGTTTTCATACATGTACAAAAATTAAAACCTCCTGTACAAAAAAAATTCTTCATTTGCCGTTTTCTGGCACTAGTAACTTTTTCATACTTTGGTGTACAGAGCTGTGGGTGCTGTTTTCTTTTGTGACTTTTGATAAAGTTTTCAATGCTTCTATTTTTAGGACAGTACGACGTTTTGATCACTTTTCAATTGATTTTTTTATATTTTTCAAAATGGCAAAAAAATGCCATTTGCGACTTCGGGCGCTATTTTCTGTTACGGGGTTAAACGCAGTGACAAAACCGTTATTATAATTTGATAGATGGGGCATTTTTGGACGCGGCGATATCTAATGTGTTTATGATCTTTACTGTTTATTTATATTTATATGACTTCTAGCAAAAGAAGGTGATTTGAATTTTTAGGTTTGTTAATATAGCTTTTTTTTTTACTTAGATTTTTTACTATTTTTTAGACCCCCTAGCCTAAAATATGATAGCCTTGGATCTTTGTGTGACCCAAGGCTGTCATGGCAACGGATTGACGCTCCCTGTTGACGTCACGGGGAACGACGATCGGAGCCAAGATGGCGACGCCTACGCGCCGCCGGCAGCATAGGGTTAGCTCAAAGGGTTAACATCATGGATGTTAGTGATGGTTGTTTGCTTCATTATGAAGCAAAAACCCGGTGAGTATGAAGAGGGTTATGTAATGTTTTTATACATTTACAAATATGAAAACCTCCTGTAGAAAAAAAAATTCTTCATTTTGCCAGGTTCTGGTGCTAATAACTTTTTCATACTTCAGTGTACAGAGCTCTGGATGTTGTCATTTTTTTGCGACTTTTGATGTCTTTTTTGATGCTACCTTATTAAGTATGGCTTTTTAATCACTAATGAATTTTTTATATTTTTCAAAATGGTTAAAAAGGGTAATTTTAAAAGTGGCTCACCAGAGCTGAAATCACCAAAAATGTTATTACAAATAATTGTTCATTGCAGACAGGAGTAACTTGTGTGACCATGGATTGTTCATCAGACGGAAAATGTCTTTTTATCGGTAAATTGCTGACAAACTTATTAATGCCACAAATAGAAAATAAGTCGATTTGTGTCATTAATAAGTTTGTCCGCAATTTAACGATAGAAGGACACCTGTTTTTCTTTCACTGACCTGGAATAACTTATCTCATGTCGCTGTGAGCGGGGGGGGGGGGGGGGGGGGCCTGCCGCAGACTTCACTCAATAACCTGGTACTAGTTCATGGAGGAAGGAACCCTCACTGCAAACTTTGACAAGAGTAGGACAAGAGCAGGACAGCTTCAGACAAGTAAAAGAGGGAAAGAGGGGCAGGGGGGCAGGGCCAAAGAAGGGGCGGGGCCAGCACAATGAGCTTCCCAATTCAGACAGGAAGCAGCACACTGAGTGACGAGGGCAGCACTGACAGCCCTGATCGGTGCGTGTTTCAGGACAGGTATTCTGCCTTCCTCAGCTGGCTGCGCCTCTCTGCAGGTGGTGGGGTGTGTATTCTGGGAACTGGATGAAAGATACGGGGCTCGTGCCCTGGAAACTTTGACATTGCGATGCCCCTGGCTCTAACACATCATAAATATGGCGCAGCAAGACAGAGAATAAGATCTGCCGAAAAAAATGAAGAAAAGCCAATAATAAATTCCCCCGTGTTCCCACTCAGGCAGAACATCAGCTGCTGCTTTATCCGAGCTCCTCCCCATTTTTCTCTCTTATTCTGATTGTGTTACATAATTGTACAAGTTCTCTAATTAAATCTGAAGTTTATTGGTTATTGCATCTCATACAACTCAACATCAAACTCAATTACAAATGCAGATGTTCAATAAGAACAAGACTTCTCCCCTTGTGGCTCCTCTAATATGTAAAAAAAGGGAAAATGTTTGACACATTCTTAACAATAAAATGTTTTCTTTTTCCTGTGTGAGAGACGTGTTTAGAGATGGGATTTCATTGCAAAACATTTGTCACAATGCTTACACAAACTGCTTCTCCCCTGTGTGAATTCTCTCATGTTTAACAAGATCTGATTTCCTATTAAAACATTTTCCACATTCTGAACATGAAAACGGTTTCTCCCCTGTGTGAATTCTCTCATGTACAACAAGATTTGATTTCTTAATAAAACATTTGCCACATTCTGAACATGAAAACGGCTTTTCCCCTGTGTGAATTCTCTCATGTACAACAAGACTTGATTTCTTAATAAAACATTTGCCACATTCTGAACATGAAAACGGTTTCTCCCCTGTGTGAATTCTCTCATGTTTAACAAGATCTGATTTGCTAATAAAACATTTGCCACATTCTGAACATGAAAACGGTTTCTCCCCTGTGTGAATTCTCTCGTGCTGAACAAGATCTGATTTTTGAATAAAACATTTGTCACATTCTGAACATGAAAACGGCTTCTCCCCTGTGTGAATTCTCTCATGTTTAACAAGATCTGGTTTCTGACGAAAACATTTGCCACATTCTGAACAGGAAAACGGTTTTTCCCCTGTGTGAATTCTCTCATGTTTAACAAGATGAGATTTTTGAAAAAAACATTTGTCACATTCTGAACATGAAAACGGTTTCTCCCCTGTGTGAATTCTCTCATGTTTAACAAGATGAGATTTTTGAAAAAAACATTTGTCACATTCTGAACATGAAAACGGCTTCTCCCCTGTGTGAATTCTCTCATGTTTAACAAGATCTGATTTCTGACGAAAACATTTGCCACATTCTGAACAGGAAAACGGTTTCTCCCCTGTGTGAATTCTCTCATGCTGAACAAGTTCTGATTTATGACGAAAACATTTCCCACATTCTGAACATGAAAATGGCTTCTCCCCTGTGTGAATTCTCTCATGTTTAACAAGATTTGATTTTTGATAAAAACATTTGTCACATTCCGAACAAGAGAACGGCTTTTCCCCTGTGTGAATTTTCTTATGCTTAACAAGATTTGATTTTTGAGAAAAACATTTCCCACATTCTGAACATGAAAACGGCTTCTCCCCTGTGTGAATTTTCTGATGTGTGAGGAGATTCCATTTAAGAGTAAAACATTTGTCACATTTAGAACAAGAAAATGTCTTCCTGGTTGCAGTTCTTAGATGCTCGGCTTCTCTGTGGTGGCTCCTTTTTGGACTATTAGTCTGTGTTGTATCAGAAGAAGTGTCCAATGTAATAGAATCAGATGATAGATTGTTGCGGTGAAAGTCTGAGGGTAAATCCTTTCTGCTGTTGTTTTCTATACATGTATCTTGTGTGATCCCACAATCATCAGCTTTAATATCTGAAGATATCAGATGTTCCTCTGAGCCACAAGTAACATCATCTGCCGGGAATAACAGGTTGATCAATAACAAAGTTAATAAATCTGTAATGATATAAATATTTATAAAATTTTATATATCATATCTCACCCTCTAAGATAAATCAAACAAGTCCAAAACCAGGGGAAAAAAAGACAGACAAATGTCCAGACTAAAGATGAATGATCCCTATTTTGTACATATGTGAAGCTTTATATTTCAATATATGTACATCTTTGCACCCCCACACTTGTACATGACTGTACCCCTACTCCTGTACTTGACTGTACCCCTACACCTGTACATGATTACACCCCTACACCTGTACATGACTGCACCCCTACACCTGTACATGACTGCACCCCTACACCTGTACATGACTGCACCCCCACACCTGTACATGACTGCACCCCAACACCTGTACATGATTACACCTCTACACCTGTACATGACTGCACCTCTACACCTGTACATGACTGCACCCCTACACCTGTACCTGACTACACCCCTACACCTGTTCCTGACTACACCCCTACACCTGTACATGAGTGCACCCCTACACCTGTACTTGACTGTACCCCTACACCTGTACATGATTACACCCCTACACCTGTACATGATTACACCCCTACACCTGTACATGACTGCACCCCTACACCTGTACATGACTGTACCCCCACACCTGTACATGACTGCACCCCTACACCTGTACATGACTGCACCCCTACACCTGTACATGACTGTACCCCTACACCTGTACATGACTGCACCCCTACATTTGTATATGACTGCACCCCTACATCTGTACATGACTGCCCCCCTACACCTGTACATGACTGCACCCCTACATCTGTACATGACTGCACCCCTACATCTGTACATGACTGCACCCCTACACCTGTACATGACTGCACTCCTACATCTGTACATGACTGCACCCCTACATTTCTGCACCTCTTTACTCCTATTGCTGCATTTTTATTTTTATGCAGTTGAGATGCATTTTTTACTGCAAACTGTGAATGTACAATGAAAATCATACATTCGATGAAAAGCACAATGTGGGTCTTCATTGTCGACTTTTTAGAAGTGCCCACAATTTGGGCGCCGTTAGGGAATCCACTTCTTTTCCAAAATGTTTTGGCGCACAATTAGAGCTGCAGAAAAATTCTAAGGAGTCCTATTGGCTCCAGATTTATGAAGCCAGGAGCACAGTCTTCACAAATCTGCCACACCCTGCGGGCGCTCACTTTTCTTACACTGAGTGCACCAGTTTTTTCTGGTGAACTCAGTTTTACAGGTGAGCAACAGATTCATGTTAGACTTCTGTGTCACAATCCTTTTACAAACACTTCATAAATACAAGTGCAATCGCTATGAACTCCCGAGTCCAGCTTTTAGCAGCAATAATTTTGCGCCAAAAATTGTACCCAATAGAGACGGAAATATCTCAGATTCACAAGCAGTGCCACAATTTTGCGCCCAAAAATGGAACAAGTCATGAGAGTCAGATAAACACCAATATTGTGGAGGCACTACCGCTATTTTTCCGTTTCAAAGGCTATATAAATGTCCCCTATTTTGTGGTAGTGGATATAGGCAGAAATAATGTGGTAGAGTACTCACCATCCTGGGGGTCCCTGGCACCAGCGTCATGTCCTCCTTCCCAGGCTCCCTCCTCCACACATATCTGGACCTGCTCTCTCTCCATTCTGTGTCTCAGTCCCTCAGTCCAAGCTACTCCAGTAAGATCTTCCACCAAGAAGTTCTCCTCATGTGAGTTGTGCTTGGGTTTCTTATACTGCTTGGTCTGCCCCCTTTTGTCCCAACAACCTCCCCCATGTAAATGAAGGGTGTTGGTCCCACTTCCTTATCAGCCAGGCTGATTGTTTAAGAGTGTTTTGTTTTAAGTGTTCTCCTTTGTTATGGGTTTATTATCCCTTCCCACCAAAGAAAGGCCAGGATGTGTCTTTCTGATGAAACTAGATAACTTCATTTGCAAATCTTTACTAGGTGAAATGTTGCCCTGTGATTCCCTACTGATTCCACATCATGAACAATAGGGAATGCAAATCCATGCAGACAAGGCGTCTCCAATGACCATGGGACTGCCATGTCCTGGAAATGGCTTCATGGAGCAGAAGAATATTATACAATCAAGTGCTTTTTATGTCCAATCAAATATTGAGATATGTTTTTATTTTTTAAATAATTTTAGTAAACATTTTTAGAATTTCTTTCCAGTCACAAAATCAGTATTGGTGCTGAATAGTAAACTTTTGTTAGTAACATTTGTATTTCAAACTGCTGCTTTTTTATAACTGTATTATACAGTTAAGTACATACTATGATTGGCATTGCCAATATTTTTACTACAAAATATTGTAAAACTTTAAATTTCTTATATGACTTTTTAATTCTTCAATATATTTGTCATATCTTAACTCTTAAACATTGGCAAAGTGCCAAAGCCATGGACTCTTTTTCCGAGTTTACATTATCTAAAATAAAACATTATCACCTTTTAAAGTAAAAAGTAAAACAAAAAATGCAATGAAAAATAAATTTGTTAAATTTAAAACATAAATCCGGTGTCTGATCACATTAATTAGCATCAATTATCTAAATTCTGTGACGTCTTAAAATTTAAAGATTGTATCTGATGCCCTAAAATAAAAGGAACATTTTTATTTCTTAACTTTTTAAACAAATTCCTTCATAAACTATAGATTTGAAGTTTTGTAGCATATAGACAACTTAGATTTTTTCCATGCACACAAGCGCTTTATGAAAAAAAATTATGGAAGCAGAGCCGTATCGATTAACTTTGTACTAGAGCGAAAAATACATACTGTAAACAACAAAGAAGGGCAACAAAAATAGAGACAGAAAGAAAGCAAAAACAAGCCCAAAATTATTTCCTAATTATGTAAGCGACAGGAAACTAGAAACTGAAAGTGCCAACCTCTGAGAAACAACATGGGGTCATGGTGGAGGGAGATGAGGAATATTCTGGGGTCATGGTGGAGGGAGATAGAAATATTCGGGGGTTATGTTTTCATACAATTAAAACCTGTACAAAAAAAAAATTCATTTTGCCGTCTTCTGGCGCCAATAACTTTTTCATACTTTGGTGTACAAAGCTGTGGGTGGTGTTATTTTTTGTGACTTTTGATTATCTTTTCAATGCTTCTATTACTAGGATGGTGAGACCTTTTGATCAGTTGTTTTTGAATTTTCAAAATGGTAAAAAAGTGCCATTTGCGACTTTGGGCACTATTTTGCCTTACGTGGTTAAACGTAGTGACAAAACTGTTATTATATTTTGATTGAGTATTTTTGGACGCGGCGATATCTAATGTGTTTATGATCTTTACTGTTTATTTATATTATTATGACTTCTAGCGAAAGGGGGGTGATTTGAATTTTAAGCTTTTTTTTAACTTTTATTTTTTACTATTTTTAAGACCCCCTAGGTTACTTTAACCCTGGGTTGTCTGATTGATCCTACCATTTACTGCCATACTGCAGTATGGCAATATATGGGGATTTTGTACATTATTTATTGCATTGTGTAGTTTAAACGGGATGCAAAACGAGACAGCCTCGGATCTTTGTATGACCCAAGGCTGTCCTGCCAACTGATTTCTGCCTCTGATGACTTCACAGGGGGGAAGTAATCAAATCTAATTAGGCTGGAAGCCTTACTAGAGGCATTTACAGGTCAGTACTGCCACCGATCGCTGGTGTTACCGATGGGTGTTTGCTGCAATATGCAGCAAAGGCCCACCTTGCATGGAGAGGGCTCAGCCTATCTCGGGATAAAGTGCAATGTCACATCAATAAGACTAAAATAGACCAATTACTGGGCCCAGGTGGGACATACCCTGTATACTACATAACTTGATAGATCTTTTTTTTATATATATAATTGAAGATTCCTTAGCTTCTTGTGGATTCATCCCCCCCCCCCCACATTTAAAAATCCGTAACTTTTTACATATCTTTTACATTTCTTTGTGTACAGAGCTGTGTGAGGGCTTATTTTCTGCATAACAAATTTTACTAATCCATGACATTATTTATAATATCATGGCTTGTACTGGGAAGCTGGAAAAAAAATCTAAATGTGATTAAAATTGGCAAAAAAACTCACATTTGTGGCACTTTCTTGTGGGATCAGTTTTTACGACTTTCACTCTGGACTCCAAATGATACATCTAATTTATTCTTTGGTTCGATACGATCACGGTGATCCCAATATATACAGGTTTTATTGTGTTTTAATACATTTTCAAAAATTAAACTTATGTGTAATAACGCTAATAACTTTTTCATACTTACGGAGCTGTGTGAGGTGTAATTTTATGAAAAATTAGCTGATGTTTTCATTGCTACCATTTTGATGCCTGTGCAACCTTTTGATTACTTTTGAATTCATTTTTTATGTGATGTAAATTGGTGTAAAAGTAGCGTTTCAGACATTTGGGTTCCATAGGGGTTCCACCATCTGTAATAACTGTTTTCATATTTTCTTTGAGACGCAGTGATATCTAAACTCATACCTGTTTGTGATTTTTACTGTATATTATGTTTTATATCAGTTCTAGCTAAATTGGGATGATTTTATTTTTTTTTTTTAATTTTCATTATTTTTGCATTCCAGCATTGTAATCTCTACAGCCATTCCCTATTGTGTGCATATTTATACAGAATGCTGTGGATTTTTACTGCAATTTTAACCCTTATCAATGCCAGGGTCAGACTCCAATGGAAAATCGATTTATACCCTTGTAAACCTGTTATTAGCCCTTTAGCTGCACCCTCTAAGGCACTGCAGTCCAGGTTTGACTACGGTTTCAAAGGGGTTAAATACCCAGGATTGAAGCTTTTCCATTCCTGGGTGTTGGTGCAGGGACTGGGCTGTGATAACATAACCAGCAGGCACCAACAGGACCTGATATCCTGCAAACTTCCTCTGACACTGTAAAAACCTGATACAGTGGTCATTGAAGGGTTAATAGTAAGGATGAAAACTAAATTGTGTCTTTAAAACAAAAAATAAAAAGATGCATGGCCTGAAATAGTAATTCCTGCTTCTGACAGATGAGGGTATCATTTTTTATGTTAACGTATGTGCAGCATAGCATGGGCAAACATTCGGCCCCCTGCTGGAGAGAAGATGGGTGAGCAGAACCCTCTCAATAGAGAAGAGCAGGACTGGCACCGGAATACAGCAGAATATAGGACATTTCTTTGCCCGGTCACGTGCGGTGATTCAACGTATGCTGACCCCACCGTGACTTTTTGCAATAGACATCTACGGGGACTGATAACATTTTTGGCTGGATATCGGTCCCCATTATTTTTAGTACGCATTGGTTCCATAGGCCTTATGCACTTGTATCAATGCAGGAGGGGTGTGCGCTCCATGGCAAGCAGCCATTATATGGGACATATCTTATATCGGTGATGGGGAACCTTTTAGACATCGAGTGCCAAAACTACAACCAAAACCCACGTATTTTTCGCAAAGTGCCAATGCAACAATTTAGGCAGTTTCTTATTACTCCCTGCTCTGTCACAGGTTTAACCTGCAAAGGCACCTGAGGACACCAATACAGTAGAAAGAAGGAGTAGAAGTTTTGGATCATTGTATTTCCTTCCAGGGTCCTGGGACTGCAAGAGGCCTCGAGTCATGACTGGCAAACTCTGTGCTTGGGTGATTGTGCGGGTGCCCATAGTGAAGGCTCTAAGTGCCACCTCTGGCACCAGTGCCATAGGTTCGACACCACTGTCCTATATCATGTGGAGCAGCCGCCCAGTTCATGGTTCATGGCCATGGTGTGGTGAGACAGCGTATGCAGGTGCTATAGACCTCTATGGGGCTGAGATCCGATCAGGGGCTCCCATATATTTAGTCACCATAGGCTTTAGTTATACAGGGGGAAATTTATCAAACACCTGTATATGATAAAACATCAGCTGATCCTTTATCCGAGCTCCTCCACATTTTTCTCTCTTATTCTGATTGTGTTATATAATTGTACAAGTTCTTTAATTCAATCTGAAGTTTATTGGTTATTGCATCTCATACAACACAACGTCAAACTCAATTACAAATGCAGATGTTCAATAAGACTTGTGGCTCCTCTCGTATGTACAAAGTTTTTCATCAAAGTAAAATGTTTGTCACATTCTTATCAATTATTAGCAAAAAAGGAAAAGAAGGGTACGGAGTATAGGAAAGGGAAAGGGTGTGAGTGTATTTAAAAATTAACTTTTATTTATTGCTTAAAAATCTTAAACGAGTATTCTTGCTCATATGAAACAGATTTTCATGGCAGTATAATGAACTGCTTAAATATTATCCAGGTCACTGGGGTGGTGTATATACACCCCGGGAAAACACTCGGGTAGGGGCGCCCTTATATTTTATTGTCCCCTCCTAAGTTAAATATTTCTCCCACTTATTTCTGTTGTGAGTATCAAGGAAAAAGGGGACAGAGATTAAGAATTCGTATAGTTCCAGTGCTATCTTGCAGCCTGACGCGCTGCTATGATAGTAATATTTGTATTCACTATCAGGAGAGCGATCACGATGTATAATGAAATTTTTGTCGCTCCCTGATTAGTTGCACTGTGTCGCGCCAGCAGTAGATTGTATTACTGGGATCGCGGCTATATGGAGCATGTGTCGCATTTCCCTTACTGCTTTGGCGCAGACACGATCGTCTCGGCTTGCATGCGTCCACGCCGCCGGGACTGGAAGATATTTGGTACACTGGTAACTGATTTCTATCACTATATTTCTTGGTTGCTACCGTCCCTGATAGATGCTGTCCCTGAGATGTGACTCTGGATAAGCTAATAGTGTCCCAACACGTGTTTCGCGGGTCTCCCCGGCTTCTTCTAAGGGCGAGGACGCCCGGTTCCGGGCGCTTTTTATTGAGTCATTCGTGATTGACGGCTTGATGAGCCAGTCCCAAACAACTAGTACTTTTAGTGTGTTTGGCTTTTTTTAATATAATGACGAGAGTGTATCATTATCCTTTCTTCCACTGATGTCATTATGTTATATTGTATATAAACAATATTATTAGTCTCTTCTGTCCGAATCGTGATTATTCGGAAGAGACATGATATTGACAGTAAAGAAGGAAGGGCCAGCATAAATATACAGCAACATTGGTCCGAATAGATGTAAGTCTTTTAGGTAATTCTTCTGCCTTGAAGTGATTTCTTATCACTAAATATTAAGAATAAATGATAATGAGCAGTGCAGTAAGATGTTATTGATATGAACTGACTATTTAGTTATAGTCAAAATAAGAGGGGGGAGAAAGAGAGAAAATTGCCCCTGTGAAATGCAGGGGTCTCTGTGTCATTATACAGTTGTGTTGTCTAAGGTCCGAAAAAAGAGTAATGCTGATTTATGAAATCAGTTAGAAATAGGACAAGGAGACATAAATTATTTATTAACATTTTATCGTGGATATGCGCATAGATGCTAAACATGATGAGAATCATAAAAAGCATCCAAAGCCAAAATTGTCGTTCAGGCCTCTGGGTTTTAGGCTGCCCATCCTATAGATCCAATAACTCTCTTTTTGCAGAAGCAGAGTATCCAAATCACCACCTCTAATGCCTAATGTAACTTGGGTGATTGCCCACCCTTTAAGGCCCTTGTAGTTACAGTTATGGAATTTTCGAAAGTGTTCTGCGATGGGTGTGGGCTGGAAGATTTTTTTCCGTTTCTCGGCTTCCTTCTGCATTTTATCATAGTTTTTTATGGAGTATATATGCTCTCTAATCCTTGTTCTCATCTCTCGGATGGTTTTCCCCACGTAAATCAACTTACAAGGACATTGGAGAGCGTAGATTACTCCCAGTGAAGAGCATGTAATATGTTCCTTGATGTTATAGTTATGTCCATCCTTGTCCTCAAATTTTGTTGTTCGTACCAGAATCTGGCACGCCATGCAGAGTCCACAAGGATAAAATCCTGCATATTTGTGGTGTGTATCCTTCTTGGTCTTACAGAAGTGACTCTGAACCAACATATTGCCTATAGAGGAACCCTTTCGATATCCGCATGAGACCCATTCACATTCTTATCATTAAGCTGCCTTTTTCCTGTATGAGAGACGTGTTTAGAGACGGGATTTCATTGTAAAACATTTGTCACATTTTTAACACAAACCGCTTCTCCCCTGTTTGAGTTCTCTCATGTTTAACAAGATCTGATTTCTGACTAAAACCTTTGCCACATTCTGAACATGAAAACGGTTTCTCCCCTGTGTGAATTCTTTTATGTCCACCAAGATTTGATTTACGAGCAAAACACTTGTCACATTCTGAACATGAAAACAGCTTTTATCTGATGGAGCTTAATAACTTCATTTGCAAATATTTACTAGGAAAAATGCCCCAGTGTGATTCCCTACTGATTCCACATCCTGAACCATAAAAAATGCAAATCCATGCAGACAAGGCGTCTCCAATGACCATGTGACTGCCCTGTCCTGGAAATGACTTCATGGAGCAGAAAAATATCATACAATAAAGTGTTATTCATGTCCTTTCAAATATAAAGAATTTTTTAAAATTTTCATTCCGCTCAAAATCAGTTTTGTTGATAAAAAATAAACTTTTATTGGTAAAATTTGTATTTCTTAGTTCTTATAGCTATGTTATACAGGCAGTCCGCGGGTTGCATACTAGAAAGGGTTTGAAAGTTTGTTCTTAAGTTGAATTTGTATGTAAGTCGGAACTGTATACTTTAGAGATGGGATTTCATTGCAAAACATTTGTCACATTGTTTACACAAACCGCTTCTCCCCTGGGTGAATTCTCTCGTGTTTAACAAGATCTGATTTCCTAATAAAACATTTTCCACATTCTGAACATGAAAATGGTTTCTCCCCTGTGTGAATTCTCTTATGCTGAACTAGATCTGATTTTTGAATAAAACATTTCCCACATTCTGAACATGAAAACGGTTTCTCCCCTGTGTGAATTCTCTCATGTTTAACAAGATGAGATTTTTGAAAAAAACATTTGTCACATTCTGAACATGAAAACGGCGTCTCCCCTGTGTTAATTCTCTCATGTTCAATAAGTTTTGATTTCTGACGTAAATATTTGCCACATTCTAAACATGAAAACGGCTTCTCCCCTGTGTGAATTCTCTCATGTTTAACAAGATCTGATTTCTGACAAAAACATTTGCCACATTCTGAACATGAAAATGGCTTCTCCCCTGTGTGAATTCTCTCATGTACAAGAAGATTTGATTTTGAAAAAAAACATTTGTCACATTCCGAACGAGAGAACGTCTTCTCCCCTGTGTGAATTCTCTCATGTTTAACAAGATGTGATTTCTCACTAAAACATTTGCAACATTCTGAACATGAAAAAGGCTTCTCCCCTATGTGAAATCTCTCATGGTTAACAAGATGTGATTTCTGACAAAAACATTTGCCACATTCTGAACATGAAAATGGTTTCTCACCTGTGTGAATTCTCTTAAGCTGAACAAGATCTGATTTCTGACGAAAACATTTCCCACATTCTGAACATGAAAATGGCTTCTCCCCTGTGTGAATTCTCTCATGTACAAGAAGATTTGATTTTGAAGAAAAACATTTGTCACATTCTGAACAAGAGAACGTCTTCTCCCCTGTGTGAATTGTCTTATGCTTAACAAGAATTGATTTTTGTGAAAAACATTTCCCACATTCTGAACATGAAAACGGCTTCTCCCCTGTGTGAATTCTCTCATGCTGAACTAGATCTGATTTTTGAATAAAACATTTGCCACATTCTGAACATGAATAAAGCTTCTCCCCTGTGTGAATTCTCTCATGTTTAACAAGTTTTGATTTCTTAATAAAACATTTGCCATATTCTGAACATGAAAACGGATTCTCCCCTGTGTGAATTTTCTGATGTGTGAGGAGATTCCATTTAAGAGTAAAACATTTGTCACATTTAGAACAAGAAAATGTCTTCCTGGTTGCAGCTCTTAGATGTTTGGCTGCTCTGTGGTGGCTCCTTTTGGGACTTTTAGTCTGTGATGTATCAGAATAGATGCGCAATGTAATTGGATCAGAAGATAGATTGTTGCAATAAAGGTCTGAGGGTGAATCCTTTCTGCTGTTGTTTTCTATACATGTATCTTGTGTGATCCCACAATCATCAGCTGTAGTATCTGAAGATATCAGATGTTCCTCAGAGCCACAAGTAACGTCATCTACAACATAAGGATGAATAACAGGTTGATCAATAACAAAGTTAATAAAATCTGTAATGATATAAATATTTATAAAATTTTATATATCATATCTCACCCTCTAATATCAAATATCACCCTCTAAGATAAATCAAACAAGTCCAAAACAAGGGGAAAAAATGTCCAGACTAAAGATGAATGATCTCTAATTTGTACATATTTGAAGCTTTATATTTCAATATATCTACATCTTTGCACCCCCACACCTGTATATGACGGCACCCCTACACCTGTACATGACTGCACCCCTAAACCTGTACATGACTGCAACCCTACACCTGTACATGACTGCACCCCTACACCTGTACATGACTGCACCCCTACACCTGTACATGACTGTACCCCTACACCTGTACATGACTGCACCCCTACACCTATACATGACTGCACCCCTAAACCAGTATATGACTGCACCCCTTAACCTGTACATGACTGCACCCCTACACCTGTACATGACTGCACCCCCACACCTGTACATGACTGCACCCCCACACCTGTACATGACTGCACCCCTAAACCTGTACATGACTGCACCCCTACACCTGTACATTACTGCACCCCTGGACCTGTACATGACTGCACCCCTAAATCTGAACTTGACTGCATCCCCACACCTGAACATGACTGCACCCCTACACCTGTACATGACTGCACCCCTACACCCATAGATGACTTCACCCCTACACCTGTACATGACTGTACCCCTACACCTGTACATGACTGTAACCCTACACCTGTACATGACTGTACCCCTACACCTGTACATCACTGCACCCCTAAACCTGTACATCACTGCACCCCCACAACTACACATGACTGCACCCCTACAACTGTACATGACTGCACCCCTACACCAGTAGATGACTGCACCCCTACACCTTTCCATGACTGTACCCCTACACCTGTACATGACTGTACCACTACACCTGTACATGACTGCACCCCTACACCTGTACATGACTGCACCCCCACACCTGTACATGACTGCACCCCCACACCTGTACATGACTGCACCCCTACATCTGTACATGACTGCAACCCCACACCTGTACATGACTGCACCCCTACACCTGTACATGACTGCACCCCTACACCAGTAGATGACTGCAACCCAACACCTGTACATGACTGTACAACTACACCTGTACATGACTGTACCCCTAAACCTGTACATGACTGCACCCCTAAACCTTTACATGACTGCACCCCCACACCTGTACATGACTGCACCCCTACACCTGTACATGACTGCACCCCTACACCTGTACATGACTGCACCCCCACACCTGTACATGACTGCACCCCTACACCTGTACATGACTGTACCCCTACACCTGTACATGACTGCACCCCTACACCTGTACATGACTGCACCCCTACACCAGTAGATGACTGCAACCCTACACCTGTACATGACTGTACCCCTACACCTGTACATGACTGTACCCCTACACCTGTACATGACTGCACCCCTAAACCTTTACATGACTGCACCCCCACACCTGTACATGACTGCACCCCTGGACCTGTACATGACTGCACCCCTAAATCTGAACTTGACTGCATCCCCACACCTGAACATGACTGCACCCCTACACCTGTACATGACTGCACCCCTACACCCATAGATGACTTCACCCCTACACCTGTACATGACTGTACCCCTACACCTGTACATGACTGTAACCCTACACCTGTACATGACTGTACCCCTACACCTGTACATCACTGCACCCCTAAACCTGTACATCACTGCACCCCCACAACTACACATGACTGCACCCCTACAACTGTACATGACTGCACCCCTACACCAGTAGATGACTGCACCCCTACACCTTTCCATGACTGTACCCCTACACCTGTACATGACTGTACCACTACACCTGTACATGACTGCACCCCTACACCTGTACATGACTGCACCCCCACACCTGTACATGACTGCACCCCCACACCTGTACATGACTGCACCCCTACATCTGTACATGACTGCAACCCCACACCTGTACATGACTGCACCCCTACACCTGTACATGACTGCACCCCTACACCAGTAGATGACTGCAACCCTACACCTGTACATGACTGTACAACTACACCTGTACATGACTGTACCCCTAAACCTGTACATGACTGCACCCCTAAACCTTTACATGACTGCACCCCCACACCTGTACATGACTGCACCCCTACACCTGTACATGACTGCACCCCTACACCTGTACATGACTGCACCCCCACACCTGTACATGACTGCACCCCTACACCTGTACATGACTGTACCCCTACACCTGTACATGACTGCACCCCTACACCTGTACATGACTGCACCCCTACACCAGTAGATGACTGCAACCCTACACCTGTACATGACTGTACCCCTACACCTGTACATGACT
>NW_027285777.1:0-25510 GCF_040894005.1 Engystomops pustulosus | reverse complement strand
CCCTGTGGCTGCGTGCCCTTTTTTGTGTGTTTGTGTTATTTTTGTCTTCCAGGACCGTGCCTGCTGTGGACTGCTTCGGATTCGAAGGATTACATCTATGACCGACATTTCTAACAAATAAAATGGTCAACGAGGGTGTGTCTGCGTCTTTTGTTCAATAAAATTTTCTGAAAACGGTGTGATTATTTATTTTTTTGCGACACTCTTCATAGTTTGCCGTAGTAGTGGTGCCGGCTAGGTGACGGTGCTCATTACTAAGGGCTGGCCTTAGTGTTTGCCTTAATTTTTTTGGCAAATTTACACTAACGCCCATACCATTACCCCGGTACCCACCGCCACCAGGGGTGCCGGGAAGAGCCGGGTACAAACCAGTACCTGACCGTCTATAGATGGTCAGGTGTTGGGGCGGCTGCAGGCTGTTATTGTTGCGCTGGGATAGCCCCCTAACAGTGGCCTATCCCAGCTCAGTAATGGCAGGCTGCTGCTGCTTTTTTGTATCTGGCTGATTTGAACAATAGGGGGCACCCCATGCCGTTTTTCCCCCCCATTTTTTTGTAAAAATGGGGGAAACAGCCTGGGAGCCCCCTTTAAAGGGGGGACCCCACGCATATTTTTGTCAAAAATTTGAAGAAAAAACGGCATGGGGTGCCCCTATTTTTCAAATCAGCCTGATACAAAAAAGCAGCAGCAGCCTGCCATTACTGAGCTGGGATAGGCCACTGTTAGGGGGCTATCCCAGCGCAACAATAACAGCCTGCAGCCGCCCCAACACCTGACCATCTATAGACGGTCAGGTACTGGTTTGTACCCGGCTCTTCCCGGCACCCCTGGTGGCGGTGGGTACCGGGGTAATGGTATGGGCGTTAGTGTGAATTTGCCAAAAAAATTAAGGCAAACACTAAGGCCAGCCCTTAGTAATGAGCACCGTCATCTAGCCGGCACCACTACTACGGCAAACTATGAAGAGTGTCGCAAAAAAATAAATAATCACACCGTTTTCAGAAAATTTTATTGAACAAAAAACGCAGACACACCCTCGTTGACCATTTTATTTGTTAGAACTGTCGGTCATAGACGTAATCCTTCGAATCCGAAGCAGTCCACAGCAGGCACGGTCCTGGAAGACAAAAATAACACAAACACACAAAAAAGGGCACGCAGCCACAGGGGGGGACAGGCTCGTTGTCTAGGTGGGGGACATGCTCGTTGTCTAGGGGGGGGGGGACATGCTCGTTGTCTAGGGGGGGACATGGTCGTTGTCTAGGTGGGGGTACATTCTCGTTGTCTAGGTGGGGGTACATGCTCGTTGTCTAGGGGGGGGTACATGCTCGTTGTCTAGGGGGGGGCATGCTCGTTGTCTAGGGGACATGCTCGTTGTCTAGGGGGGGCATGCTTGTTGTCTAGGGGGGGCATGCTCGTTGTCTGGGGGGGACATGCTCGTTGTCTAGGGGGGGGCATGCTCGTTGTCTGGGGGCGGACATGCCCGTTGTCTGGGGGGGACATGCTCGTTGTCTGGGGGGGACATGCTCGTTGTCTAGGGGGGGGCATGCTCGTTGTCTGGGGGCGGACATGCCCGTTGTCTGGGGGGGACATGCTCGTTGTCTAGGGGGGGACATGCTCGTTGTCTAGGGGAGGACATGCTCGTTGTCTAGGGGAGGACATGCTCGTTGTCTGGGGGGGGCATGCTCGTTGTCTAGGGGAGGACATGCTCGTTGTCTAGGAGGGCATGCTCGTTGTCTAGGGGGAGTGGAATATGCCCCCCAATTATATACATAAATATACATTGGTGCCAGTGGATGCGTTGAAGGTATGAGCAGTGGCGTGGCCAGGGGGTGTGGTTAGGGGGCGTGGCTAGGGTGTGGCTTCTGTGGGTAAAAAAATCGCCGCGGCGCGCTTCGCGCGCCGCCATTTTGTCCCTCTTTCTCCTCCACAAAAGTTGGGAGGTATGATCTCAGGTCCTGTATTATAGTAGAGCTGGAGGGCTGTGGACATCTCAGGTCCTGTATTCATAGTAGAGCTGGAGGGTTGTGGAGATCTCAGGTCCTGTATTATAGTAGAGCTGGAGGGCTGTGGACATCTCAGGTCCTGTATTATAGTAGAGCTGGAGGGCTGTGGAGATCTCAGGTCCTGTATTATAGTAGAGCTGGAGGGCTGTGGAGATCTCAGGTCCACATCTCCAGGACATGACGGGTCCTGTATTTATAGTAGAGCTGGAGGGCTGTGGACATCTCAGTTCCTGTATTCATAGTAGAGCTGGAGGGTTGTGGAGATCTCAGGTCCACATCTCCAGGACATGACAGGTCCTGTGTTTATAGTAGAGCTGGAGGGTTGTGGAGATCTCAGGTCCACATCTCCAGGACATGACAGGTCCTGTGTTTATAGTAGAGCTGGAGGGTTGTGGAGATCTCAGGTCCACATCTCCAGGACATGACAGGTCCTGTGTTTATAGTAGAGCTGGAGGGCTGTGGAGATCTCAGGTCCACATCTCCAGGACATGACGGGTCCTGTATTATAGTAGAGCTGGAGGGCTGTGGAGATCTCAGGTCCACATCTCCAGGACATGACAGGTCCTGTGTTTATAGTAGAGCTGGAGGACTGTGGAGATCTCAGGTCCTGTATTATAGTAGAGCTGGAGGGCTGTGGACATCTCAGGTCCACATCTCCAGGACATGACAGGTCCTGTATTTATAGTAGAGCTGGAAGGTTGTGGAGATCTCAGGTCCACATCTCCAGGACATGACGGGTCCTGTATTTATAGTAGAGCTGGAGGACTGTGGAGATCTCAGGTCCACATCTCCAGGACATGACAGGTCCTGTATTATAGTAGAGCTGGAGGGTTGTGGAGATCTCAGGTCCACATCTCCAGGACATGACAGGTCCTGTATTCATAGTAGAGCTGGAGGGCTGTGGACATCTCAGGTCCTGTATTATAGTAGAGCTGGAGGACTGTGGAGATCTCAGGTCCTGTATTCATAGTAGAGCTGGAGGGTTGTGGAGATCTCAGGTCCTGTATTTATAGTAGAGCTGGAGGGCTGTGGACATCTCAGGTCCACATCTCCAGGACATGACGGTTCCTGTATTTATAGTAGAGCTGGAGGGCTGTGGACATCTCAGGTCCACATCTCCAGGACATGACGGTTCCTGTATTTATAGTAGAGCTGGAGGGCTGTGGACATCTCAGGTCCACATCTCCAGGACATGACAGGTCCTGTATTTATAGTAGAGCTGGACCGTTGTGGAGATCTCAGGTCCACATCTCCAGGACATGACAGGTCCTGTATAATAGTAGAGCTGGACCGTTGTGGAGATCTCAGGTCCTGTATTATAGTAGAGCTGGAGGGCTGTGGAGATCTCAGGTCCACATCTCCAGGACATGACAGGTCCTGTATTTATAGTAGAGCTGGACCGTTGTGGAGATCTCAGGTCCACATCTCCAGGACATGACAGGTCCTGTATTATAGTAGAGCTGGACCGTTGTGGAGATCTCAGGTCCACATCTCCAGGACATGACAGGTCCTGTATTCATAGTAGAGCTGGAGGGCTGTGGACATCTCAGGTCCTGTATTATAGTAGAGCTGGAGGACTGTGGAGATCTCAGGTCCTGTATTCATAGTAGAGCTGGAGGGTTGTGGAGATCTCAGGTCCTGTATTTATAGTAGAGCTGGAGGGCTGTGGACATCTCAGGTCCACATCTCCAGGACATGACGGTTCCTGTATTTATAGTAGAGCTGGAGGGCTGTGGACATCTCAGGTCCACATCTCCAGGACATGACGGTTCCTGTATTTATAGTAGAGCTGGAGGGTTGTGGAGATCTCAGGTCCACATCTCCAGGACATGACAGGTCCTGTATTATAGTAGAGCTGGACCGTTGTGGAGATCTCAGGTCCTGTATTATAGTAGAGCTGGAGGGCTGTGGAGATCTCAGGTCCACATCTCCAGGACATGACAGGTCCTGTATTATAGTAGAGCTGGAGGGTTGTGGAGATCTCAGGTCCACATCTCCAGGACATGACAGGTCCTGTATTATAGTAGAGCTGGACCGTTGTGGAGATCTCAGGTCCACATCTCCAGGACATGACAGGTCCTGTATTATAGTAGAGCTGGAGGGCTGTGGACATCTCAGGTCCTGTATTATAGTAGAGCTGGAGGGCTGTGGACATCTCAGGTCCTGTATTATAGTAGAGCTGGAGGGCTGTGGACATCTCAGGTCCTGTATTATAGTAGAGCTGGAGGGCTGTGGACATCTCAGGTCCTGTATTATAGTAGAGCTGGAGGGCTGTGGACATCTCAGGTCCTGTATTATAGTAGAGCTGGAGGGCTGTGGACATCTCGGGTCCTGTATTATAGTAGAGCTGGAGGGCTGTGGACATCTCGGGTCCTGTATTATAGTAGAGCTGGAGGGCTGTGGACATCTCAGGTCCTGTATTATAGTAGAGCTGGAGGGTTGTGGAGATCTCAGGTCCTGTATTTATAGTAGAGCTGGAGGGTTGTGGACATCTCAGGTCCTGTATTATAGTAGAGCTGGAGGGCTGTGGAGATCTCAGGTCCTGTATTATAGTAGAGCTGGAGGGCTGTGGACATCTCAGGTCCTGTATTATAGTAGAGCTGGAGGGCTGTGGACATCTCAGGTCCTGTATTATAGTAGAGCTGGAGGGCTGTGGAGATCTCAGGTCCTGTATTTATAGTAGAGCTGGAGGGCTGTGGAGATCTCAGGTCCTGTATTTATAGTAGAGCTGGAGGGCTGTGGACATCTCAGGTCCTGTATTATAGTAGAGCTGGAGGGCTGTGGAGATCTCAGGTCCTGTATTATAGTAGAGCTGGAGGGCTGTGGAGATCTCAGGTCCTGTATTATAGTAGAGCTGGAGGGCTGTGGAGATCTCAGGTCCTGTATTTATAGTAGAGCTGGAGGGCTGTGGACATCTCAGGTCCTGTATTCATAGTAGAGCTGGAGGGCTGTGGAGATCTCAGGTCCTGTATTATAGTAGAGCTGGAGGGCTGTGGAGATCTCAGGTCCTGTATTTATAGTAGAGCTGGAGGGCTGTGGACATCTCAGGTCCTGTATTATAGTAGAGCTGGAGGGCTGTGGAGATCTCAGGTCCTGTATTATAGTAGAGCTGGAGGGCTGTGGATATCTCAGGTCCTGTATTTATAGTAGAGCTGGAGGGCTGTGGACATCTCAGGTCCTGTATTATAGTAGAGCTGGAGGGCTGTGGAGATCTCAGGTCCTGTATTATAGTAGAGCTGGAGGGCTGTGGACATCTCAGGTCCTGTATTATAGTAGAGCTGGAGGGCTGTGGACATCTCAGGTCCTGTATTATAGTAGAGCTGGAGGGCTGTGGAGATCTCAGGTCCTGTATTATAGTAGAGCTGGAGGGCTGTGGACATCTCAGGTCCTGTATTCATAGTAGAGCTTGAGGGCTGAGGACATCTCAGGTCCTGTATTATAGTAGAGCTGGAGGGCTGTGGACATCTCGGGTCCTGTATTATAGTAGAGCTGGAGGGCTGTGGACATCTCAGGTCCTGTATTATAGTAGAGCTGGAGGGCTGTGGACATCTCAGGTCCTGTATTATAGTAGAGCTGGAGGGCTGTGGATATCTCAGGTCCTGTATTTATAGTAGAGCTGGAGGGCTGTGGACATCTCAGGTCCTGTATTATAGTAGAGCTGGAGGGCTGTGGAGATCTCAGGTCCTGTATTATAGTAGAGCTGGAGGGCTGTGGACATCTCAGGTCCTGTATTATAGTAGAGCTGGAGGGCTGTGGACATCTCAGGTCCTGTATTATAGTAGAGCTGGAGGGCTGTGGAGATCTCAGGTCCTGTATTATAGTAGAGCTGGAGGGCTGTGGACATCTCAGGTCCTGTATTCATAGTAGAGCTTGAGGGCTGAGGACATCTCAGGTCCTGTATTATAGTAGAGCTGGAGGGCTGTGGACATCTCGGGTCCTGTATTATAGTAGAGCTGGAGGGCTGTGGACATCTCAGGTCCTGTATTATAGTAGAGCTGGAGGGCTGTGGACATCTCAGGTCCTGTATTATAGTAGAGCTGGAGGGCTGTGGACATCTCAGGTCCTGTATTATAGTAGAGCTGGAGGGCTGTGGATATCTCAGGTCCTGTATTATAGTAGAGCTGGAGGGCTGTGGACATCTCAGGTCCTGTATTATAGTAGAGCTGGAGGGCTGTGGACATCTCAGGTCCTGTATTATAGTAGAGCTGGAGGGCTGTGGAGATCTCAGGTCCTGTATTATAGTAGAGCTGGAGGGCTGTGGACATCTCAGGTCCTGTATTCATAGTAGAGCTTGAGGGCTGAGGACATCTCAGGTCCTGTATTATAGTAGAGCTGGAGGGCTGTGGACATCTCGGGTCCTGTATTATAGTAGAGCTGGAGGGCTGTGGACATCTCAGGTCCTGTATTATAGTAGAGCTGGAGGGCTGTGGACATCTCAGGTCTTCTGGACATGACATTGTTGAGTCAGGTGTTATATCACGTCCTGCTTCCTCATTTATCTTTCTGGACATCTGGGTTTGGCCAGGAACGTCCGGCAGTGATCAGTGACTGTACAGTGACGGCTTTATCCCTGGCAGCTATTTCTTGCACTTGTTGTACCGGAGCGGTGGAGAGGGCAGGGGGTTCCCATCCCCACCACATGTTATGAGCTGAGACTCTTTGTTCCTTCCCATTGTTCATTCCACCCCTGTCCTGTGTGGCTTATAATCCAGATGAGGGACAATGAGCTAATAACAGGGCACAGCAGGGGGGAGGCACGGAAACATCTAGAATAACACGGCAGGGTCTGGTGTACCGCCCCTCACATACGGTGCTACACTATGCACATGCACCATGCAGGATCATGCGCTGAGCACTGACTGGCTCCTCACATCACAGATCCATCCGGCACAAATCTTCTTTCTTAGAAAAAACTTCCCGCTGAGGAATGGAAGAGTATGAGGCCCTCTGCTCTGACCAAACACGACTGGACCATAGAAACTGCAGGAGATAAACCTTTATGTTCCAACATGAGAGGAAAGAAAGTATAAAAATGTGAAGAAAGTGCTAAAAAAGAGGAGACATCTAATACATAAAGCTGAGTTACCATTTCTATGTATGTATGTGTCTGTGTATGTATGAATATGTATGTTTGTGTATGTGTGTATGAACATATGTATGTGTGTGTGTATGTATATGAATGTATGTATGTAGGTCACCCATCATCTCCCATAGGGCAACACGGTGGCTGAGTGAGTAGCACTTCTGCCTTGCAGCACTGGAGTCCTGGGTTTGAATCCCACCCAGGTCAACATCTGCTAAGAGTTTGTGTGTTCTCTCCGTGTTTGCGTAGGTAGGTTGTTTATATTGTGAGCCTGCTTCTTCCCGCTTCTTCCCTGGTCCCTGCGCGATCCCTGAGGTGTGTTGTCCGGTGAGGATGATGTCTTCTGCAATTCAACAATTCACCTGAGATGCGGGGCGTGGCTTGGCCGCTGACTGTGATGGCCGCGTGAGGAGAACGCTCCGGCTCCATTACCACCCAGGCAGCGACTCTTTGAGCGACCAGAGGGCACAATGCCCAGCAAAACGAGCGCCTTACCCCCCTCCACCTCTGGGAGAAAGCGGGGTGCGAAAGACCCAGGCGGGAGGCAGATCTTTCCACTACTTTCCACCCGAACCGCCAGCAGGCACCACGAGGCGCCAAAATGGCGCCGCAGCGGGCGCCTCAGCAAACGGCGGGACGCAACGGAGTGACCTGTCACAGCGCAAGCCCCGCTCAATCCCGCAGTTAAGCGGTCACTCACCGGCCTCATTTGATACACCAGACAGCTGGAGTTCTGGAACGGGCTCCCGCCGCACTTCTACAATCTCCTCTCCAGCGCAGGTAGAAGAAGAATGTAGCATGCCGCCATTAACTCTGCAGCTGGAGGACAACTCGTCAGCCTCAGCTTCTCCCCGACAGGGATCATCAGGAGACTCACGCTCCCCTACAGATAGCCCTGCCAAACAGCGGGTGAGAACACAAGAGCAAGCTCAGCAAAACCAGGTGAGCCCAGACAATGTGCACCAAGCTGATTTTTTTACCACTTTTCAACCTTCAGATAAAGCAGCATCTGAGCACACTCTCATGTCCATGTTAATAGCTCTCCGCTCCTCTTTGCATAACGATCTGTCTGCCCTTATCAAACCTATGCAGATTTCTATGCTGGAGCTAGGAGAAAGAGTGTCACATGCTGAGGATAAGCTGGTGTCTTTTACAAATTCTCACAATGAACTTGTTGATGCACACAATGCCTTAGAAGACTCTGTCTCAGCAATACAAGCAAAACTCATCAACAATGAGGATAGAGACAGACGCAACAATTTAAAGATCAGGGGCATTCCAGAGACAGTTCTTGCTTCTCAACTCAAGCCATACGTTCAGCAACTAACAAAAGCTCTTATTCCTGATTTAGCTGACTATGAACTCAGTATAGATCGTGCTCGTAGAGTACCTAAACCAGAAAACCTGCCAGACACAATTCCCAGGGACACTCTTGCCAGATTTACATTTTACCATGTTAAAGACCAGCTGCTGGCACAGACTAGGAGGCTCAGCACATTACCTACACCTTATGAATCAATCAAGCTATTTACTGATCTGTCTGCGGCCACTCTCCAAGCTAGGAAAAGCTTCAGTCCTATAACCTCCACACTCAGGGCACATGATATCCCATACAGATAGGGATTTCCCACTAGAGTTTTGGTCAAAAGACAGAACAACATAATCGCCATAAGGAGCGTAGAAGAGGGCCTGGCAATCTTGGATAGCTGGGGCATTCCCAGTCCGGAGATGCAACTGAAAGCGCCATCAAGCAACCTTCAACGACTAGATCCAGAGTGGAGGAAGAAGAGTCACACATGAAGAATACCAGTGGTGGTGGAGCTGACTGGGTCTCCCTCACGTTTCTACGAGGACTGAATATCCCCAGTGTGGTACCTGGTAAACCATTGGTACAAAACTTTTTCTTCTTTGTTTTCCCTTAATGTGTTTGTGCACTGTTGAATTGTGTTATGTTGTTTGCCCATGTACACCGCATCATTTGCTGTACTCTATATTATACTCCGAGGTTGTAACTAACAATTTATTGCACCTTAGAAATGTTAATACCCTATTCCGCAGCACCTCACTGACATCCTGTGATGGCAGTATCTTTGCTCTCTCTCAACGCTAAAGGGCTCAATAGCCCGTTTAAGAGAGCTCAATTATGGAACGAGGCAAAGAAGCAAAAAAGTGATATACTATATATTCAGGAGACACATATATGCTCCTCAAACCCACCCAAAATCTCTCACCCATCTTTTCCAAACATTATCTTTTCCTCCTTCCATAAAAAAAAAAGAGGAGTTCTTATAGCATTCAAATCATCTATAGCAGTAGATATCCAACAAACTATTGTTGATACCCAGAGCAGGTATATTATCTTGATCTGTAAGATAAACAACTTACAATACACACTAGTTAATCTCTATGCCCCAAACACCAAACAGGGTCCCTTTCTTAGGAAACTCTTAAAAAAATTCAGGAGATTAAACAAGGTCTATTAATAATTTGTGGGGATTTTAATGCAATTAACCACCCCCAAATGGATACCTCCTCTGCTGCCCCCCCAGATCTTTCACACTCAACCGCCTACTTTGGGAAAATGAACTACACGACATCTGGCGCATACAACATACAACGGAAAGAGATTACACATTTTTATCCCCCAGACACAGGACGTACTCTCGCATAGATTCCATTTTAGTTGACAGACAGATGATCGATCAAGTCATCTCATCAGAAATCGGGACCATCCTTTGGTCAGACCATGCCCCAGTGATGGTTAAAATTTCAGACAAACACTCAGGATATAATGATTTTATCTGGAGGGCTAATATGACCTCAGTTTCCCAGACAATGTACTCCTCTCGTATGGAGCTTGCTCTGAGAGAATTTTTAAGATTTAATGACAACGGAGAAGCCAATATCTTTTCTATATGGATAATGATGAAAGGATTTGCGCAAGGAGAATTCATAAAGATAGGGAGTACTATTAAGAAAATAAGAGATAAAGAAATTAACACTACACTATCCAAAATAAAACATCTTGAGGCTCAGAATAAACTAACTCTGACACAACCACTAACCCTGGAACTAAATAACCTAAGACTACACTTAAGGAAGCTTTTGTTGCATACCTACACGCGCTCCTTTCAAAGACTTAAAATGCGTTATTATTCTCAAGATCAGAAAACGGGATCCCTGCTAGCAAAAAGACTTAAACAAAGGGCATTAAAAACTAAGATCCCATATCTACAACATCCGCAGACAGGGGGCAAAGTCATGTCCCCAAGAGACATCGCAAATGCTTTCATGGACTTCTATTCTAAGCTCTACAATTTAAAAGATGATAAATCTAACAAGATCCCATCTCAGGAAGATATCCAGAATTTCCTAGATAAATTATCTCTTCCTAGGGTTTCCCCGGAACAATTGGCTTCCCTCAACGCCCCTATCTCAAAGACAGAACTAACTATAACTATTAAATCCCTCCAAAACAATAAGTCTCCGGGTCCAGATGGGCTTCCTGGGGCTTTCTATAAGAAATTCTCCCCAGTTTTAACGCCCTTCCTCCTAAGAGTATTTGAGGAAGCTGCAAAACAGGGAGAGTTCCCAGAGAGAATGCTGGAAGCCTTAATAGTGACTATACCGAAACCTGGTAAACCCACAGACAACACTGCAAACTATCGTCCAATCTCATTGTTAAATGAGGACATCAAACTTTATGCTAAGCTCTTAGCGAACAGGCTAAAAACAATTCTCCCTACCCTAATAGCACCCGACCAGGCGGGTTTTACCCCCAATCGCCAAGCATCCGACAATACTCGTAGACTTATCAACCTCATGCAAATATGCCAACTAAGAAAAACCCCTGCCACTTTTTTGACCATAGACGCTGAAAAAGCGTTCGACAGGGTGAACTGGGACTATATTTTTGCGACGCTTCGTAAGTTCGGGATAGAAGGCCATATTTTTATGGCTATTAAAGCACTTTACTCTGCTCCTTCAGCCAAAGTTTTTGTTAACGGAACTCTGTCCCAAAAATTCTCCCTGTCAAATGGCACTCGCCAGGGCTGCCGTCTTTCCCCAATCATCTTTGTAATCTCGATTGAACCCCTAGCAGAAGCCATCCGTTCTCATCCAGAGATATCGGGTATAACAGTAGGAAAGCAGGAACATAAAATTGCGCTTTTCGCAGACGACATCATTCTAATGTCATCTGACCCCGAAAGATCCCTTCACTATATTTTTAAGTTAACCCAAGAATTTGGCGCGCTATCTTTCTACAAAATTAATAACACCAAGTCCCAGATTTTGCCAATAAACATTTCCTCGACTACTCTATCCAGACTAAAATCGGGATTTCAGCTAGATTGGCAAACTAAACAAATAACTTACTTGGGAATAGAGCTGACATACCCGACCATAGACTTGTTCCATCTAAATTTCCTCCCTTTGCTAAAGAAAATTGAGAAGGAATTAGCGGACTACTCCAAACATACTCTTTCCTGGTGTGGGCGTATAGCAACATATAAAATGTTAATACTTCCCAAGTTTTTATATTTATTCAGAACACTCCCTATCCCCATCCCAGAATCCTTCTTTAACACAGTAAGAACCCAACTTAGAAAATTCATTTGGCAAGAGAACAGACCTAGAGTAGCATATAAGACCCTGACTAAACCAAAAACTAGAAGGAGGCCTTAGTATCCCAGATGTAAAAGACTACTACCTCGCAGCTACCCTAGACCAAACATACTACTGGTGGAATGGAGAGGTGACTATGTCTTGGAGAGCAATAGAGGAACAATATACTGGACAGCCCCTTCTTTTCCGGCTAATAGACAGTCTCTGGCAGAATCCCCATCCTCCAGCAAAGCTAGACACGATAAAAGCTACAGACTCAGCCTGGCGAACACTGTCAGAAACTAAAATTGACAAAGTGGAACTTCCCCTACACCTAATTCCTTTGGAGTATCTAGAATATAGAATTCCAGACTTAAACTTATCTCGATGGCGAGAATGTGGTCTCCAAACACTAGCGGACTTAACAAGGGAAGGCAAACTTAGCCCAGTTAGCGACCTGGTTAATAAGGTAGGAATCCCATACAGAGAAATCTTTGACGCCCTGAAAATTCGTAACTTCTTTGCTCAACATGACCCACGTAAGGTGACCATAAATAAACCAATCCTAACTTTCTTGAACAACACACTTCAGAAAAAGAGAGGGATTACACTATTTTACAACTTACTTAACAACAAAAAGGAGATGGTTAAACTTCTATATATGATCAAGTGGGAGGAAGATCTCAATATCTCTCTGTCCATAGCTCAATGGAAAAAAGCGCTAGAGGTAACGCACTCCTCGTTTAGATGCGTGGCACACCAAGAGGCTATAGTAAAATCTCAAATGAGATGGTATTTTACCCCCTCACGATTACATAGAATATTTCCCTCTTCCCCTCCAGGATGCTGGAGACTCTGTGGGCAAAGAGGCACGCTAGTACACACTTTGTGGCTCTGCCCTAAAATTAGATCTCTGTGGAAGGAATCATTATCTATAATCTCTGAACTTGGGGTCTCAGAAAATCTAGATTCCCCGGAAAAAACCCTGCTACTTGTAGATATAAACAAACTCCCCTTTAATGTGCGAACTATAGTGGCCCATGTGCTAATGGCCACCAAATTAGTTCTGACCAGACACTGGAAGGAATCCACCAGAGAAGTCATTGAACAGGTAAACACGAATTATGCCTACGAGAAAGCTCTCTCCCTTCAATATAACTCCTTTGCAACTTTTACCAAACAGTGGGGTGTATGGGCAACCTCAAAATTTTTCCATGAATGGGAGATGGAGTATGTACTTATACTTTTTGAATCCATGGGCAAAGTTACTTCAACTGTTTTAATTTGTGAAGTTTCATTGTTTACTCCCTTTAATACGGGTTTGGTTCCCTGAGAAGCCTAAGATAACAGGTACTTATAGACTGATAACAGATAAACAAGATGTCCAGGACAATCCGCAACAGTAACCAAATCTTACTCGTGTCAGATGGAACAATACCTACTCTTTCATTAACATCAATGACTGATTTGAGACTTACCATCTCTTCGCAAGGATAATTGTCGATCTAGCCCAAGCTGACAAATAAACATGCTGAATACTCAACAGACATCATGAAGGGTTAGCTGTCTGGAGAGCTGATTATTAATCTGTGAAACTATTATATACTATGTGAACTATCTCTATAACCTGATTATTGTATGCTTCTCATTGTTAAATAAAAAATTTTAAAATAAAAAAAAAAAAACAATTCACCTGAGATGCTGCATGTGTTGCTTCCTTGCTCAGGTACGCCAGAGTTCACCTTCCTCTTCCCGGTATATGTGAGTGTATGTCTTGCAACAAAATTTGACTCTATGCTTCTCCCTGTTTCTCCTTGCTTCTTTCTGTTTCTCCTTGCTTCTCCTTGCTTCTTTCTGTTTCTCCCTGCTTCTTTCTGTTTCTCCTTGCTTCTCTCTGCTTCTTTCTGTTTCTCCTTGCTTCTCTCTGCTTCTTTCTGTTTCTCCTTGCTTCTTTCTGTTTCTCCTTGCTTCTCTCTGCTTCTTTCTGTTTCTCCTTGCTTCTTTCTGTTTCTCCTTGCTTCTCCCTGCTTCTTTCTGTTTCTCCCTGCTTCTCCCTGTTTCTCCTTGCTTCTCCCTGCTTCTCCCTGTTTCTCCTTGCTTCTCCCTGTTTCTCCTTGCTTCTCCCTGCTTCTCCCTGTTTCTCCTTGCTTCTCCCTGCTTCTCCCTGCTTCTCCCTGTTTCTCCCTGCTTCTTTCTGTTTCTCCCTGCTTCTCCCTGTTTCTCCTTGCTTCTCCCTGCTTCTCCCTGTTTCTCCTTGCTTCTTTCTGTTTCTCCTTGCTTCTCCCTGCTTCTTTCGGTTTCTCCTTGCTTCTTTTTGCTTCTCCCTGCTTCTCCCTGTTTCTTTCGGTTTCTCCTTGCTTCTTTCTGTTTCTCCTTGCTTTTTCCGGTTTCTCCTTGCTTCTCTCTGCTTCTCCTTGCTTCTCCCTGCTTCTCCCTGTTTCTCCCTGCTTCTTTCTGTTTCTCCTTGCTTCTTTCTGCTTCTCCTTGCTTCTTTCTGTTTCTCCCTGCTTCTCTCTGCTTCTCCTTGCTTCTTTCTGTTTCTCCTTGCTTCTTTCTGTTTCTCTCTGCTTCTCCTTGCTTCTTTCTGTTTCTCCTTGCTTCTTTCTGTTTCTCTCTGCTTCTCCTTGCTTCTTTCTGTTTCTCCTTGCTTCTTTCTGTTTCTCCTTGCTTCTTTCTGTTTCTCCCTGCTTCTTTCTGTTTCTCTCTGCTTCTCCTTGCTTCTTTCTGTTTCTCCTTGCTTCTTTCTGTTTCTCCCTGCTTCTTTCTGTTTCTCCTTGCTTCTTTCTGTTTCTCTCTGCTTCTCCTTGCTTCTTTCTGTTTCTCCTTGCTTCTTTCTGTTTCTCCTTGCTTCTTTCTGTTTCTCTCTGCTTCTCCTTGCTTCTTTCTGTTTCTCCTTGCTTCTTTCTGTTTCTCCTTGCTTCTTTCTGTTTCTCCTTGCTTCTTTCTGTTTCTCCTTGCTTCTTTCTGTTTCTCCTTGCTTCTCTCTGCTTCTCTCTGCTTCTCCTTGCTTCTTTCTGTTTCTCCTTGCTTCTCCCTGCTTCTCCATGCTTTCCCCTGCTTCTTTCTGCTTCTCTCTGCTTCTCCCTGCTTCTCCTTACTTCTCTCTGCTTCTCCCTGCTTTTCCCTGCTTCTCTCTGCATCTCTCTGCTTCGCACAGACCGGCCCGGTGTCTCCAGGTAGAGAGAGAGATGCCCACATGACTTTCCTTAAATACCTACATTGTGATCACCTCGATAATTAGGCAGCAGGTAAGTCTCTGGACTGCTACCTCACATATGAGAGGAACCTTGGAGAAATATACCTCCCCTCTAAAACCTAAGGGGCTAAGGGGCTGAATCACGTTTTTCCGTCTGGTTTCACGAATATTGCCGTTTTGCGCCGAATTGCCCCAGGTTTTTGGCGCACACGATCGTATTGTGTTGCATCGGTGCCGGCTTGCATGCGACAGAAATTGGGGGGCGTGGCCATCGGAAAACCTGACGGATTCGGAAAAACTGCAGTATTTTAAAAACAAATGTGTCGCTTGACACGCGCTTACATGCACCAGGAAGAGGATAGTGAACTCCAGGGGACCTCGCCGCAGCAGCGACACCTGGTGGATATTGGGCGCACGACCTTAGTGAATCTTGGCAGACCCAAATCAATGTCGGACAACGCACCGCGGGATCGCGACCAGACAGGGGAAGTAAATGAGCCCCAATGTGTTTTAAGTGGAAGTTTCTCTCACTCTCCCTTAGTAACCGAATGCAAATGACAGGATCCATTGGCTGTTGTGGTAGTTATCTTGGATAGCGACCAATCACAGCTCAGCTTCTATTTTGCTAACGGTCATTAATATGATTGCTATAGTTTAAGGCGGCTTATGTGTGAGTGTTTGTAATGTGTCTGTAAGTGGGAATGGGGGTGGGGAGGGCAGGATATTAGGTCATTCCTGTATCCAAAAAGAAGACTATAACAGTGATCAAGAATCTCCAATGTTATTTGTTCTTTATCAATTCAAGAGAAACACATTGACAGATTCTCCATTAGTCCTTAGCAAGAGGAATGGGGTCCAGGCCGTACATATCACCCTAGTGGGGTGCCCCCTCGCCCGCCACAATTCCCCCCCTCTCCCCCCCCCCGCGCGCGAACAGCCTGCGAACACATGACTATGGAGTCACCTTCCCAGTGATGTCACTTCTAACTAACCCAATAGTTTTCCATCAAGGGCAAAGACAATAATCCACTTTCTTCTTAGTAACTTTTACCGCGAGTTATTGTATCTCAATCTTCTCCAGCTCCGATACAGATCTTATTGTAGCACAATCCTCCCGAGCTCCGGTACAGATCTTATTGTAGCACAATCCTCCCGAGCTCCGATACAGATCTTATTGTAGCACAATCCTCCCGAGCTCTGGTACAGATCTTATTGTAGCACAATCCTCCCGAGCTCCGATACAGATCTTATTGTAGCACAATCCTCCCGAGCTCCGGTACAGATCTTATTGTAGCTCAATCTTCCCGAGCTCCGGTGCAGATCTTATTGTAGCACAATCCTCCCGAGCTCCAATGCAGATTTTATTGTAGCACAATCTTCCCAAGCTCCGGTGCAGATCTTATTGTAGCACAATCTGCTCCAGCTCTGGTGTAGATCTTACTGTATCTCAATCTTCTCCAGCTCCGATACAGATCTTATTGAAGCACAATCTTCCCGAGCTCCGGTACAGATCTTATTGTAGCACAATCTTCTCCAGCTCTGGTGCAGATCTTATTGTAGCACAATCTTCTCCAGCTCTGGTGCAGATCTTATTGTAGCTCAATCTTTTCCAGCTCCGGTACAGATCTTATTGTAGCTCAATCCTCCCGAGCTCTGGTACAGACCTTATTGTAGCACAATCTTCCCGAGCTCCGGTGCAGATCTTATTGTAGCACAATCCTCCCGAGCTCCGGTACAGATCTTATTGTAGCTCAATCTTCCCAAGCTCCGGTGCAGATCTTATTGTAGCACAATCCTCCCGAGCTCCAGTGCAGATTTTATTGTAGCACAATCTTCCCAAGCTCCGGAACAGATCTTATTGTAGCTCAATCTGCTCCAGCTCCAGTACAGATCTTATTGTAGCTCAATCTTCTCCAGCTCCGATACAGATCTTATTGTAGCTCAATCTTCTCCAGCTCCGGTACAGATCTTATTGTAGCACAATCTTCTCCAGCTCTGGTGCAGATCTTATTGTAGCACAATCTTCTCCAGCTCCGGTACAGATCTTATTGTAGCTCAATCTTTTCCAGCTCCGGTGCAGATCTTATTGTAGCACAATCTTCTCCAGCTCCGGTGCAAATCTTATTGTAGCTCAATCTTCCTGAGCTCCGGTGCAGATCTTATTGTCGCTCAATCCTCCCAAGCTCCGGTACAGATCTTATTGTACCTCAATCTTCCCAAGCTCCGGTGCAGATCTTATTGTAGCTCAATCTTCTCCAGCTCCGGTACAGATCTTATTGTAGCACAATCTTCCCAAGCTCCGGTGCAGATCTTATTGTAGCTCAATCTTCTCCAGCTCTGGTACAGATCTTATTGTAGCTCAATCTTCCCGATCTCCGGTGTAGATCTTATTGTAGCACAATCTTCTCCAGCTCTGGTACAGATCTAATTGTAGCTCAATCTTCCCGAGCTCCGGTGTAGATCTTATTGTAGCACAATCTTCTCCAGCTCTGGTACAGATCTTATTGTAGCACAATCTTCCCGAGCTCCGGTGTAGATCTTATTGTAGCTCAATCTTCTCCAGCTCCGGTGCAGATCTTATTGTAGCTCAATCCTCCCGAGCTCCGGTACAGATCTTATTGTAGCTCAATCTTCCCGAGCTCCGGTACAGATCTTATTGTAGCTCAATCTTCCCGAGCTCCGGTACAGATCTTATTGTAGCTCAATCCTCCCGAGCTCCGTTGCAGATCTTATTGTAGCACAATCTTCCCGAGCTCCGGTACAGATCTTATTGTACCTCAATCTTCCTGAGCTCCGGTACAGATCTTATTGTAGCTCAATCTTCCCGAGCTCCGGTGCAGATCCTATTGTAGCTCAATCTTCCATAGCTCCGGTGCAGATCCTATTGTAGCTCAATCTGCTCCAGCTCCGGTGCAGATCTTATTGTAGCACAATCTTCCCAAGCTCCGGTGCAGATCTTATTGTAGCTCAATCCTCCCGAGCTCCGGTACAGATCTTATTGTAGCACAATCTTCTCCAGCTCTGGTACAGATCTTATTGTAGCTCAATCCTCCCGAGCTCCGGTGCAGATCTTATTGTAGCACAATCTTCCCGAGCTCCGGTACAGATCTTATTGTACCTCAATCTTCCTGAGCTCCGGTACAGATCTTATTGTAGCTCAATCTTCCCGAGCTCCGGTGCAGATCTTATTGTACCTCAATCTTCCTGAGCTCCGGTACAGATCTTATTGTAGCTCAATCTTCCCGAGCTCCGGTACAGATCTTATTGTACCTCAATCTTCCTGAGCTCCGGTACAGATCTTATTGTAGCTCAATCTTCCTGAGCTCCGGTACAGATCTTGTTGTAGCACAATCTTTCCGAGCTCCGGTGCAGATCTTATTGTAGCCTGGGATGAAGCTTCCACCATTACCCCATGGAGGCTTCTGATGGATTTTGTGGAACACTCCCTGTTATGGCCAAAAACATAAGAGTCTGTGCTTATAGATGGTGAGTGAAGTGCAAATTAATATCATTGAGGTAATACACAAAATTTGGTTTGGGAGATGGTGGGGGCTGTAGATGTATTGCCCCTAACAAAATTTGGATATATGTGTTTGCTGCCACCTAGTGGTTCATTTTTAAACTTCAATGCAGTCAGGGCCCCTGCTCCAGCAGGTATTAGGACATATTGGGGCACATTTAGTTGCCTGGTCCTGTCGCGATCCCCGATCTGGACGGTCCGATGAAGAGGAAGTCCGGCGCGATTCACCAACATTTCCTGCATGTGTCGCTTCCCTGCAGAGGTCCGCCGGAGTTCACCTGCTTCTTCCCGCTGCATGTAATTGCGACACAATTTACAATGTTAAATCCTGCACGTTGTCCACATCTGTCGGATCATCCGACGCCCGCCCTCTGATTTGTGTCGCGTGAAAGCCGGGGCCGATGCACCAACATCCGATCTTATGCACTAACCCCTGTTAAATGCAGCGCTAAGTGGAAATCATCTGGAAACCCGATGAAAATGCGCTCCACAGACCCTTAGTAAATAAGCCCCAATGTGCGTATTAGCACCTACCGTCATGTGTATCACCTACCATCATGACTATAGAGAGTATGGAGAATTGGGAGAATTTTGTTGCACGTTGTCATCTATGCTGCATTATTTTGTACCATGCGTTTTCACTTCTGATCTATTTTTGTATATTTTTGTGTTGTTGATTTGTCCTTTTGTAGTTTTACAATATTTGCATGTTATGAATATACCTTTATATTGATTGGAAGCTTTCGGTTTCTGTATGTTTGGAGAATTACCCAGACCCAATGGGGGTCATTTGCTAAGGGCCCGATTCGCGTTTTCCCGACATGTTACCCGAATATTTCCTATTTGCGCCGATTTCCCCTGAATTGCCCTGGGATTTTGGCGCACGCGATCGGATTGTGGCGCATCGGCGCTGGCATGCACGCGACGGGAATCGGGGGGGGCGTGGCTGAATGAAAACCCGCCGGATTTGGAAAAACCGCCGCATTTAAAAAAAATGTGTCGCGGAGCTTGCACTTATCTTCATTAGGAATAGGCCGGTGAACTTGAGTGAGTTCCGATGCTCTTCAGCGCAGCAGCGCCACCTGGTGGACGTCAGAGGAACTGCCTTAATGAATCGCCGGAAGACCCGAATCCAGCACAGAAAAGGCGCCGCTGGATCGCGAATGGACCGGGTAAGTAAATCTGCCCCAATGTTTTTGTATCTGTACACATAATGGTCGCACTTACGGACCAGCTATGACTAGGGGCATGTGATTTTTTTTTTCTTTTGCCCTGAAACGCCTCAGCTGCTTAGTACGGGGGGTGATGTCACCGTATTTTAATTTTTCAATAAAAAAAAGTTTTATTTTTAATGGAGAACATAATGTCCACGCAAATTTTTGCTTGGAATGTAAGGGGCATGAATGACCGCCGGAAACGCTGTATAGTGAATGATGTCGTGGTCCGGCATCTCCCTGGGATTGTGTCTAGTACAGACGCATCTCCTGAAACTATTGGTTGGCTTGATGGACATCCATGACATCTCACTCCTGTGGCTCCGCATTCTCCAGGGGAGTATCGCTCCTTATTCACCATAAGGTTCACATTAAATCTCAGCATATAAAAGCGACCAGAAGGGTAGATTTATTTCTTGTTTTGCTTATTATATAGAATTCCTTGTATTCTGGCATTTATATATGTCCCTCCGTCATTCTCATTTGAGGTCTTGAATGGATTGATTAATTTTTCAGCCGATAGGGAAGACAATCCGATTCTGGTTATTGGGGATTTTAATGCAGTCATTTCACTGGATAGACGTGACTTGAGGGACTCGCGAGTACAGAATTCGCGAGAATATTTTGTGAGAATTGGCACTTGAAGGATGTACGGTGGATTAGGTATTATGATAGGCCTGCCTTTTCCTGCGTTAGTCGCACCCACTGCACATTGTCCAGGATTGATCTGTGTTTAGCCAATGATGTCCTCCTGGGATGTATTGGAAAAATGAAGTATGAATCCATTGCGGTGTCTGACCACGGGCCTATTGCCCTCCTATTGAGGATGGAGAGGGGTCCGTGCTTGGACAGGAGGAGTTTAGGTTGAATCCTCATTGGCTCTTGATCCTGGACAACGAAGAGAAGATAACGAGATTGATTCAGGAATTTGGACTAATTGGTTTTGGACTCATTGAAGGCCTATTTACTGGGGCATCTTCTTTTCTGAAATTAACTGGAAAAAAAGGCAAAAGGAGACAAAATTAAAGAAAAATCTTGGGCCGCTTCTGCGACAGAAGAAGAAAGAGACAGATTTATTGAAGCCCAATCTGCCTGCAACTCTTACGTAGCAGAAAAGGCTCAACATAAAATCTTCTTTGCAGGACAAAGACATTACTTCGAAGGGGGTAAACCGGGTAAAGTCCTGGCCAATCTCCAAAAAATAGTGATGAGGGATCAGAAATCCCGCAGGGGATATGGTGCAAGAACAGGGGGCGATCCTGGAGAGTTCTAGGCCTTTCTACCAGTCGTTATACAAGTCAGAAATAGAATATTCGGAGAGCCAATTAGACAATTATTTAGATTCTATTCCTTTTTTGAGTTGTCCGAGGGGCAGAGGTCATCCCTGAACAACCCTACAGGGGTTATGGAGATAGCTGATGCCATTAGAAGCTCTTTGAATGATTCTACCCCAGGGTTGGTCGCTTGCCCTTTGCTTTTTATAAAACAATACATAAAGGTCTTGTCCCCTGTATTGGAGACTGTTTATGCTGCGGCTTTTTCCGCTGGGGCCGTTCATGGGTCAATGGCGGAGGCATCCGTAGTTTTGATCTTGAAAAAAGACAACAATGCCATAGAGATGGGATCATAAAGACCAACCTCTTTATTAAACCCCGATATAAAAAATTCTAGCAAAAATCTCACTGAGGCTCAAAAAAGTGACCCCCCTCATTGTCCATCCAGACCAGAATGGATTTATCCCATCCAGGGGAATGGGGTTCAATCTCCACAGGTTGTTCTCAGATATGCAGTTGGGGTGAAGGGTAGCCGCTCCATTCTGTATATAGTTGCAGTTAAAGCGTTTGACAGGGTGCGGTTGCGGTACCTCTGGAAGGTCTTGGAAAGATTCCGGCTCAGCAATGAGTTTAGATGGGTTAAAATAATGTGTCATTCCCCCACAGCACGAATGTGTGCAGATGTCTATATTCTGAGTCATTTCAGCTGCACACAGGTACTCGTCAAGGATGTCCCTCTCCCCCCTCCTCTTCACCCTATTTGTAGAGTCATTGGCCAAGGGTCTGGGGGGAGAGATATTACTCTATGCGGATGATATTCAGAATACCGGTACTACTATACAGGATGTCATCCAGTTGGTTCATGGGTTCGGATTTTTCTCAAGTTTGAGAATAAACTGGGAAAAGTCGACTCTTCTTCCCCTCGATAATGTTGATCAGGAGGGCAATAATCAGGTTGTGGTTCTCAAAAGGGACGAGTCCTTTAAATCTCTCGGGATTAGAATCTCAGCTGATCTGGGGCGCTTTGTTGAATTGAATATCACCCCCCTTATTGCTAAGATTAGGCATTAGATTACGGGTTGGCTTAAGATGCCTTATTCTAGGGCAGACAGGATGGGGATAGTAGAAATAAAACTTCTTCCCCAGCTGTTGTAATCATTATCGGTCTCTCCAGTACGGCTTCCCCAGAAATTATTTAGAGTGTTGGAGGGGTTATAAGTAGAGATAAGCGAACATACTCATCCGAGCTTGATGCTGGTTGGAGCATTAGCGTACTCGAAACTGCTCGTTGCTCGGACGAATACTTTGCCCGCTCGAGAAAATGGCAGCTCCCGCCGTTTTGCTTTTTGGCGGCCAGAAACAGAGCCAATCACAAGCCAGGAGACTTGGCACTCCACCCAGCATGACGTGGTACCCTTACACGTGGATAGCAGTGGTTGGCTGGCCAGATCAGGTGACCCTGGAATAGACTAGCCGCTGCCCGCGCTGCTCGGATCATTCTGTCTCTGGATGCCGCTAGGGAGAGAGCTGCTGCTGGTCAGGGAAAGCGTTAGGCTGTTCTATTAGCTTACTGTTAGGCAGGAGTGATTCTACAAGAACCCAACAGCCCTTCTTAGGGCTACAATAACGTTATACTTTTTTTTTTTATTTGCAGCTAGTACCATATTGTGAGGAATTAGCAGGGGGACTTGCGACCGCTGTGTTTAGCGCTTAGTGACGCACATATCCACCTCAAACACCAAAGTGGGAAAATTTATTAGGGGTTTGACTTCAATTAGGCACAGTCTGCCATTTCCTTTTTATTTTACGTTTATTTTTTCATAACTCAGCGTCATCTCATCTGGCATAGCAGTGTGCTTTCATACTTGGCTAGAAAATAGCCATAGCAATAGGATAGCATCGTTTGGTTTTAAAAACTAAAAAACACAAAAAAAAAGTTAAAAAAAAATTAAAGTTATAACTTTCATTTTCAAAATGTTTAACCCGAGGGCTAGGGGTAGAGGACGAGGGCATGGACGTGGGGGTCAGAGGCCGTGGTCCTGGGCGGGGTGAGACACCACCTGCTGATGAGGGAGCAGGGGAACGCCGCAGAGCTACACTCCCTAGGTTCATGTCTGAAGTTACTGGGGCTTGTGGTAGAGCACTGTTGAGGCCAGAACAGTGCGAACAGGTGATGTCGTGGATTGCGGACAATGCTTCGAGCAATTTGTCCACCAGTCAGTCTTCCACGCAGTCCACCCATGTCACCGAAATCGGCACTCCTCCAGCTCCTGCACCTCAGCCTCCTCCCCCCCAGTCTGCCCCCTCCCAGCAAAATTTGGCATTTGAACCGGCATACTCTGAGGAACTGTTTTCTGGACCCTTCCCACAGTCACAAACCACTTGTCTGGTTGCTGCTGAGCAATTTTCCGATGCCCAGGTTTTCCACCAGTCGCAGTCTGTGGGTGATGATGACCTTCTTGACGTAGTGGAAGAAGTGTGTAAAGAGGTTTCGGACGATGAGGAGACACGGTTGTCAGACAGTGGTGAAGTTGTTGTCAGGGCAGGAAGTCCGAGGGGGGAGCAGACTGAGGGATCGGAGGATGATGAGGTGACAGACCCAAGCTGGGTTGAGAGGCCGGGTGAACACAGTGCTTCTGAGACGGAGGAGAGTCCTCGACCAGAACAGGTTGCAAGAGGCAGTGGTGGGGCCAGACGGAGAGGCAGGGCCAGAGCAGGTGCATCAGCGCCAAATGTTGCCCGTAGTCAAGCTCCCGTGGCGAGGGCTAGATTTTCAGAAGTCTGGAGGTTCTTTAAGGAAACACCGGATGACCGACGGACTGTGGTGTGCAACCTTTGCCAAACCAGGATCAGCAGGGGTTCCACCACTACTAGCTTAACTACCACCAGTATGCGCAGGCATATGAATGCTAAACACCCCACTCAGTGGCACCAAGCCCGTTCACCTCCGGCCGTGCACACCACTGCTCCTTCCCCTGTGTCAGCTGATAGTCAGCCCCCTGCCCAGGACCCTGGCACAAAAACCCCATCGTCGCCTCCACGATCCTCCACAGCATCCACCAGCATTCAGCTCTCCATACCCCAGACGCTGGAGCGGAAACGGAAATATAGTGCAACCCACCCGCACGCCCAAGCCCTTAATGTCCACATCTCCAGATTGCTTAGCCTGGAGATGCTGCCCTATAGGCTAGTAGAGACCGAGGCCTTTCACAACCTCATGGCGGCGGCCGCCCCTCGGTATTCGGTCCCCAGCCACCACTACTTTTCCCGATGTGCTGTCCCAGCCCTGCACCAGCACGTGTCAGACAACATCATCCGTGCCCTGACCAACGCCGTTTCTGACAAGGTCCACCTGACCACGGACACGTGGACGAGTGCTGCCGGGTAGGGCCACTATATATCGCTGACGGCACATTGGGTTAACTTGGTGGAGGCTGGGACCGAGTCTGACCCTGCGGCTAGTCATATACTCCCGACGCCGAGGATTGCGGGGCCTACCTCGGTCCAGATCTTTCAGGCATACTATGCCTCCTCCTCCTCCCACCCCTCCTCCACCTCCTCCTCCGAACTACCATCCGTGGGCATGGCGCCATCCGTCGCTATCTCTAGGCACAGCAGCAGTGCCGTCGCTAAGCAACAGCAGGCGGTGCTCAAACTGCTGAGCCTAGGCGATAAAAGGCACATCGCCCAAGAACTATTACAGGGCATCACGGCGTAGACTGATCTGTGGCTGGCACCGCTGAACCTGAAGCCAGGCATGGTTGTGTGTGACAACGGCCGTAACCTGGTGGCGGCTCTGCAACTCGGCAGACTGACACATGGGCCATGCCTGGCCCATGTGTTAAATCTGATAGTTCAGCGTTTCCTCAAGACATACCCCAATCTGTCTGATTTGCTCACGAAGGTGCGCCGCATCTGTGCGCATTTCAGGAAGTCCAGCACAGATGCTGCCACTCTCAGGGCAGCGCAGCGCCGCCTCCAACTGCCCGCTCACCGACTGTTGTGGAGAGGAAAGGAGTGTGAGAATGCATGAATACCAGCAGGCCCTGGTGCACAAGCTGAAACACTATTTCCCTTCTGACAGCGCTAGCGGCAGAGTGCGTAGTTCTGCGGGACAAGTAGCGAGGGAGAGTAGGCGAGCAGGCAGCTTGTCCAGCACTGGCAAGGGTACGCTTTACAAGGCTTTTGCCAGCTTTATGTCACCCCAGCAAGACACTATCACCTGTCCCCAGTCTCGGCAGAGTAGGGCTGATCTTTACAGAAAGATGGTGAGGGAGTACGTAGCTGACCATACCATCGTCCTAAATGATCACACAGCTCCCTACAACTACTGGGTTTCAAAGCTGGACATGTGGCACGAACTGGCGCTGTACGCCTTGGAGGTTCTTGCCTGCCCTGCCGCTAGCGTGTTGTCCGAGCGGGTTTTCAGTGCAGCTGGTGGCATCATCACCGATAAGCGTACACGCCTGTCGACTGACAGCGCTGACAGGCTGACGCTTATTAAGATGAATAAAGCCTGGATTTCTCATAATTTCCAATCTCCACCAGGTGAAGGAAGCTCAACCTGAATAATTTATGCACTCCTTCTCCTCCTCATTTTCCTCCTTTTCCT
>NW_027285776.1:0-25632 GCF_040894005.1 Engystomops pustulosus | reverse complement strand
GCGTAAGAACGGTCACTTTCTTGAGTTCGCTTTTCTTCACCTGTATCCGGACTTGGATCATCCCCAACACCAACACAAAATAAAACTTTACTGTCCTGTTTGGGAGGTTCGGAGCCCTAAGCCTCAGCGACCCCTCCACACTGCCGCCGCCCCCCACCTAAGTGATCAGCGGCAACAGCATGAAGAGGCGCCGAGGCACCGGAAGCTGCCACCAGTGCCGTGCTATCCCCCCCTCCCACTGGGGGACGCACCACAGCACTGGATTTTGATGGTATCGCCACAGCCGAGCCGTCCTGACTGTCCGGCCTTGCGGCCGATGCCTCCCCTGCTCCCCCACTGTTACCACAAACAGAGAGAGGAAGCCCATCGCCACATCAGATGTCACACCTGTAATCTCCCTGCACCTTTGCACCGGGTCCACAGCAGAACTCGGGGGGGGGTTGGGTAGCAGGGCTTGCACAGTGAGCTGACCCTGCGCTTTGCCCGGGGGGGGTGTACAGGGAGGGGGGTAAAGATGAATCTTACCTCTTCTCGCTACTTTGGCCTGGTCTTCTTCGCCTTCCTCCGGCTGCTCCCCCCAGCAGCTTCCTCTGGGAGTTCATCACCAAAGGAAAAGTTCTCCATGCGCACTGGGGACTCGAGCAGCCGGATCTCTGCCATGAGCGCCCCTCCTTGGCTGCCGGTGTCACTGTCCTCCCCCGAGCGAGGTGTTACTGCTGGCTGTCCTGCAGGGGGCCCACTGCACGAGGCCTGCTGATCTTCCTGCAGGCCGCCAGGTGTGTCCTGCTGCTCGTCATCATCATCCTCCTCCTCCACCTGGCTCGCAGGCTGCAACCCCTTCAGCCTTTGCTCTCTGTTATCAGCCATTTCTGAGAATCTGTCATCATTTAAAAGTTTTTCTTTAAACTGTCCGCTATTATCACAAATAAAGGTCTTTCTGGAATCCAACTTTGGAATCTCTTCTTTTAGGCGATTAATCTCACCATTTATCTCCATCTTGCGCTTCTTTTGCGCTGTAACAGCCCTGGCGCGGGCAAATCGCAGTTCCTCCCGGAGCATCCTGATGGTCTTGGTCGCCTCTTCGTACTCACAGAGGTGGCTCTGGACCCGGGAGGCATAGGTGGACAAAGACTCCCGGGGTCCCTGCACCGCCCAGCCTCCCCCCGCATGGTCAGCCTTACCTCTGTGAGCACTCCGCTTCATAGCTCCAGCCCCGGAAGGACCGCTGTCACCCACACCGACATCCAGGTTCTTGCTGCGCTGCGTCACATTAGACCCAGGGAGAGTAGGAGCCGTATTGCTACGACTCCTGGTGGAACGTCTCACCCCTGAGTCCTCCATAGCGCTGGCCGGTATCTGGCTACCCCTGCCCCCCGCCGGCCTGGCCCGGGAAGCAGGAGCCTGGGGCTTGCCGCTCTGGCTCATGCCTGGAAACCCACCCCCTCCCTGGGAGAGGAGAGAGCAGGCCCCAGGTGGAGATGGAACCTGCCTGGAGCTCAGAGCAGCAACAGCAGCAGCAGCACACAGCCTCTCACAGCAACAGACAGAGCTTAACGATGTAACGAGCTCCAGAGATGCACGCACTATCTGCTGCTGGTGCAGTCACTGTGTACATACCTGACATTACTTATACTGTACTGATCCTGAGTTACATCCTGTATTATACCCCAGAGCTGCACTCACTATTCTGCTGCTGGTGCAGTCACTGTGTACATACATGACATTACTTATCCTGTACTGATCCTGAGTTACATCCTGTATTATACCCCAGAGCTGCACTCACTATTCTGCTGCTGGTGCAGTCACTGTGTACATACATGACATTACTTATCCTGTACTGATCCTGAGTTACATCCTGTATTATACCCCAGAGCTGCACTCACTATTCTGCTGCTGGTGCAGTCACTGTGTACATACATGACATTACTTATCCTGTACTGATCCTGAGTTACATCCTGTATTATACCCCAGAGCTGCACTCACTATTCTGCTGCTGGTGCAGTCACTGTGTACATACATGACATTACTTATCCTGTACTGATCCTGAGTTACATCCTGTATTATACCCCAGAGCTGCATTCACTATTCTGCTGCTGGTGCAGTCACTGTGTACATACATGACATTACTTATCCTGCACTGATCCTGAGTTACATCCTGTATTATACTCCAGAGCTGCACTCACTATTCTGCTGCTGGTGCAGTCACTGTGTACATACATGACATTACTTATCCTGTACTGATCCTGAGTTACATCCTGTAAATCTTTTATTTTATATAAAAATGAAAAACATAACAACAATAAACATAAATGAAGCCATAACTTCTGGCAAAATAATTACAACAAATATAATCGAAAATAAACTTACAAAACCTCCTGGCCCAGCCACACACACTCACCACATACTCAGCATGAGAACAACCAAAACCCTCACACAGTCCCACCACCTAATTTTTTTTTTTTTTAATAATTTTTTTTTTTTTTTTTTTTTTTATATATATATATATATTTTTTTTTTTTTTCCCATAAATAACTAAAGAATACACAACAAAAAAAAGACATAAAACAGGAAATAAAAACATTAAATATAACTAACTAAATCCCACGCCCATCACCCTCCCCCCAGACACTGGTCTAACGTCCAAAGTTTGCGCTATATAGTCCAGACCAGTGCCCAGGATCGTATAGTCCAAATCCCGTCCACCCCCCTCCCAACCTAACACCCTAACACCAACACCCCAAAACCAACCAGCCTATATACACAAGAACTATAACTACATATAACTATAAATAAATACACACTGTACACAAGATACAAATACATTAAACAAATCAACATAACAAAACCAAACCACATAAAGCCCAGGTTCGGCGCCTGCAAGCCCCACATCACTACACGCTCAGATACAAAACAAAAATCTACTGTGCAGCATCAGCCCCAACACCAGGAGTGGAGATGACAGACTAAGGGACACTAAAGGAGAACCCCCTCCAAAGGAGAGAGGCCCTCCCCGTGCCCAGCCTCTCATGCTCCAGAGAGCGCACCTTCACCAGGTCACCCAGAATGTTCCTAACCACCTCATCCACCGGGAGGATTTTACGCTGCGTCGATACTAAACACCGTGCGTTCCACGTGTGGTACCTGACCACTAGACTGACTAGGAATAACGTGCAGCGGTCCCGGGCACCCAGGCCTCTGAATGCTCCATAGGCCCACTCCGCATAGGAGAGACCGGCCAACCCGGGCCAATGGATGGAAGCGCCCACCCGGTTGTACACCTCTGTGTTAAAGGGGCACTGAAGCAGGAAGTGGTCCATGCTCTCCAGCAGGCCACCGCACTCCTCCCGGGGACAACCCCTTTCCTCAGAGCTCCTACACTTCAGATTGTCCCTCACACACAGCTTTCCATGGAAGCAGCGCCAAGTCAAGTCCCAAAACTTCAAGGGGATCCTGATGGAATTCAAAAGACCTAAACCCACCCCCAGATCCCGACTTGGGCAATCCCTGAGGGCCAGAGGCTTCTGGAAATGGGTCAACAGAACCCTTTTGTCAAGGACTTTCCTTGACATGGTCCTGATCTCCCACATTCCCAGACCCCACCGGCGAATCACCTTCAGAACCGGGGTAGCATAAGCCGGAAGATGCCCATGCGGTGTACGAAGATCCTTCACTCGCCCTCCTGTCTCCCATTCCTGGAAGAAAGGCCAAAACCATCCCCTGCAGGAGTATACCCACGGAGGAGCCCTCTCTTTCCAGAGGTTTGCGATATTGATCTTAAGAAAGGTATTCACTAGGAACACCACAGGGTTGACCATACACAACCCTCCTTGTCTCCTCGTGCGGTAAGTAACCTCCCTCTTGATTAGGTTCAGCCTATTCCCCCATAACAGCTGGAAGAACAGACTGTAGACCCGAGTCCAGAGGGGTTCTGGCAACATGCACACACTGCCCAGATATATCAGCAATGGGAGCAGGTAAGTTTTAATCAAGTTCACCCTTTCCCTGAGGGTCAAAGACCAACCCTTCCACTGGTCCACCTTCTGGGCGGCGATCTTAAGCCTGCCATCCCAGTTTTGCATGGGGTAATCCCCCTGGCCAAATTCGATGCCGAGAACTTTGGCAGAATCTTGGGGCCCTGGAAGAGTGTCCGGGAGATCAAACCCTGGATCCCCCTCTCCCAGCCAGAGACTCTCACACTTATCCCGGTTGATCTTGGACCCAGAAGCCTCTGAGTAGCGGTCAACCTCTGACATCACCCATTGCGCCTCCCCTCTCGAGGACACAAAAACGGTGACATCATCGGCATACGCTACCACCCTTAGAGTGGCTTCCGGTGCCGCCTGGTCCATCCCGACTCCCACCAACGGCCCACGATCAACCCTCCTAAGGAATGGGTCAATCGCGAACACGTATAAAAGTGGGCTCAGAGGACAACCCTGGCGAACACCAGACCCAACCTCAAAAGAGCGGCCAATCCAACCGTTCACAAGCGGGAAACTCTCTGCCCCTGTGTACAAAACCTTAAGCCAATTGACAAACTCCCCCGGCAGGCCATACCTCAGAAGGACAGACCAGAGGTACTCGTGGTTAACCCGATCAAACGCTTTTGCCTGATCCAAGGACAGCAAGTACCCCTTCCAGTTACCAGCCCTGCCCTGCTCCACTGCCTCCCGAACACAAAGCACAGCACTAAATGTACTGCGGCCTGGAACAGAGCAGTGCTGGGTCCCCGAAAGGAGCCGGGGCGCAAACTGCACCAGCCGATTAAACAGCACCTTTGCCAAAACCTTTCTGTCCGTATTGAGAAGCGCTATGGGACGCCAGTTCTCAATACGAGATCGGTCCTTACCCTTTGACAGAATGATCAGGGCAGACCTCCTCATTGACTTCGGCAGAGCGCCCGAGGAAAGACACTCATTGAATACCTCAGTCAAGAGGGGAACCAAGGCGTCCTTAAAGGTTTTATAAAACTCAGATGTTAAGCCATCCGGACCTGGCGATTTCTTGAGGGCGAGCCCTTCAATCGCCCGGCTGACTTCCTCTTCACTGATCATCTCTGTCAAAACATCAAGAGAGGGGTCTACTCCTGGCTCAGGGACAGTTTCAGCCAGGAAAGCCGACATCACATCCCGATCTAGATCCTTCCTGCCCAAGAGGTGCGAGTAGAAGGATCTGACGACCTCCAGAATCCCTGATCTGGACCTTTTCAGGGATCCCGTACTGTCAACCAGTCCTGTGACAACTTTACCATTCACTGACATCTTGCAGTTTCTGTAAGGGTCGGGCGAGCGGTATTTCCCGTAATCCCTCTCAAAAACCAAAGATGCGTGTCTATCGTACTGACACCTCTTCAGCAAGGATTTCACTCTGGAGATGTCCTCACGACTACCTCCAGTCGAGACGAGATGCTCGAGTTTCCTCCTCAGGCCCTGATACAGGCGGTACCTGTCCAGGCTCCTGAGGCTCGAGAGCTGGCGGAAGAATCTCGCCACCCTTTTCTTGAGCATCTCCCACCACTCTGACTTACTGCTACAAAGGCCCAGCAATGGTACCTGGCTCTGAAGAAAGTCCTCAAAGGATTGTCTGATCTCCGCTTCTTCCAGGAGAGACGAATTGAGCTTCCAGTAGCCTCTTCCCATCCGGGGGGTCTCTGTAACATTCAGAGAAAACAAAATTAAACAGTGGTCGGAGAACTCCACCTCAACAACGGACACTGCTGAAGAAATGGCTTCCTCCTTTAAATAAAACCTGTCTATTCTAGACCTGCAGCTACCCCTATAATAGGTGAACCCCGCGTGGCCTGGGGTGTGCCGGATGTGGACATCCACCAGGCGAGCCTCACTGGCTATGCTATTAAGAGCGACGCTATCATAAGTCAGCTTGTCTCTGGAACCTCCCCTATCCTGGGACCTCGTGACAGCATTGAAGTCCCCTCCAAAGACCACCTGCCGACTTGTAAAAAGGTAGGGCTTGATCCTCATAAAGAGACACTTCCTGTCCCACTTGGACTGGGGACCATAGATGTTAATAAGACGAAGTTCTTGTCCCTTCATGAGGACATCCAGGATCAGGCACCTCCCCATTTCTAACTCAATAACTCGTCGGCATTCTACCGGTGCGGTAAAAAGGACCGCCACTCCGCTATACGGCTCGGCCGCAAGAGACCAATAGGAAGGCCCGTGTCTCCATTCCCTCTTAGCTTTAAACACGGCCGCCAAATCTGGCAGCCTGGTCTCCTGCAAAAATAAAATGTCGGCTTCAACGCGGCCGAGAAAATCAAAGGCCGCAAATCTAGCCGCATCAGACTTAATGCTGGCGACATTAATGGACGCCAGCGTCAACGGAGTGGGTGCCGCCATCATGAGTGATTGAGTTAGACGGCTTTCTTTTTACCCATCTTACCACCACCCTCAGGATATGAACACCCCCTTTTTAGACATATTGTGGTGTCCATCTCCCGCACCTCTGATGCTTCAGGGGCAGATCCAGGACCTGCCCCCTCATCCTCGTCTCCAGACTCTGGGCCAGTCTCCCCTCCTGACGACCCTGACTCCCCAGGGGGAGACTCGGCACCCCCTGCAGGCCCCTCCGCCACCTCTGGCCCTTCACCCTCAGCCCCTCCATCGGCAGGAGAGGCTCCATCCAGGGCCAGGAATCGATTTGAAAGTTCGACCAACGGGGGGTCGGTTGCACCTTCCTTGGGTACCTTAGTCAGGGTGGGAGAAGATCTTACACCTCCCTTCTTTTTACCCTTTTTCTTCTTTTTGGCGCCACGCTTACGCTTTTCCTCTAGCCACGCCCTATTATCCTCATCCATACTCTCATAATGGGAGGAGTCTGAGGACATGGCACCTTACTCTCTCTCGATCCTCCTGACCTCCTCATCCAGCACATCATCCCCTGGGGCCTCAGCGACAGGTGTGGTCTCCAGGATAGCGCCAGAGGTTGTCCCAGCAGCCCGAGACTCCCCCCGCTCTCTCTCCTGTTGACGCTTCTCTAGACGCCTTAGCTGGGCAGGCGTCTTTTTCCTGTCTTTCTTCCCTGGCCCTTCCACTCCTCCGCCTCTGCTAGTCCTCTCCCCAGCAGATTCAGCCTCATGGCTTTCATCCGCTGAGGCTGAGCCCGCATTAGCGACGGAAAGAGGACAACGACTGTATGGGTGACCGAGATCACCACACAGGTTACACCTAATCTGCCCTGTACAGGATGCAGCGAGATGGCCGACACCCCCACACAACGCACACTTCTGCACGGTGCAGTTTGCGCACCTGTGACACAGCTTAGGCTGCCCCCGGTAGAAGATCAGGATCCGATCCCCCCCCAGGAAGGCTGATGAAGGTATGTGGACGACTGAGTTACCTGAACGCCTCAACTTCACCATGAAGGTCCAGGCCCCTGACCAGATACCATACTCATCACGATTTTTTTCCGGTACTCCTAGTACCTCTCCATAGCGATTTATCCAGGTCATGATGTCAAATCAAGATAGTGATTCGTTACGCGTAAGAACGGTCACTTTCTTGAGTTCGCTTTTCTTCACCTGTATCCGGACTTGGATCATCCCCAACACCAACACAAAATAAAACTTTACTGTCCTGTTTGGGAGGTTCGGAGCCCTAAGCCTCAGCGACCCCTCCACACTGCCGCCGCCCCCCACCTAAGTGATCAGCGGCAACAGCATGAAGAGGCGCCGAGGCACCGGAAGCTGCCACCAGTGCCGTGCTATCCCCCCCTCCCACTGGGGGACGCACCACAGCACTGGATTTTGATGGTATCGCCACAGCCGAGCCGTCCTGACTGTCCGGCCTTGCGGCCGATGCCTCCCCTGCTCCCCCACTGTTACCACAAACAGAGAGAGGAAGCCCATCGCCACATCAGATGTCACACCTGTAATCTCCCTGCACCTTTGCACCGGGTCCACAGCAGAACTCGGGGGGGGGGTTGGGTAGCAGGGCTTGCACAGTGAGCTGACCCTGCGCTTTGCCCGGGGGGGGTGTACAGGGAGGGGGGTAAAGATGAATCTTACCTCTTCTCGCTACTTTGGCCTGGTCTTCTTCGCCTTCCTCCGGCTGCTCCCCCCAGCAGCTTCCTCTGGGAGTTCATCACCAAAGGAAAAGTTCTCCATGCGCACTGGGGACTCGAGCAGCCGGATCTCTGCCATGAGCGCCCCTCCTTGGCTGCCGGTGTCACTGTCCTCCCCCGAGCGAGGTGTTACTGCTGGCTGTCCTGCAGGGGGCCCACTGCACGAGGCCTGCTGATCTTCCTGCAGGCCGCCAGGTGTGTCCTGCTGCTCGTCATCATCATCCTCCTCCTCCACCTGGCTCGCAGGCTGCAACCCCTTCAGCCTTTGCTCTCTGTTATCAGCCATTTCTGAGAATCTGTCATCATTTAAAAGTTTTTCTTTAAACTGTCCGCTATTATCACAAATAAAGGTCTTTCTGGAATCCAACTTTGGAATCTCTTCTTTTAGGCGATTAATCTCACCATTTATCTCCATCTTGCGCTTCTTTTGCGCTGTAACAGCCCTGGCGCGGGCAAATCGCAGTTCCTCCCGGAGCATCCTGATGGTCTTGGTCGCCTCTTCGTACTCACAGAGGTGGCTCTGGACCCGGGAGGCATAGGTGGACAAAGACTCCCGGGGTCCCTGCACCGCCCAGCCTCCCCCCGCATGGTCAGCCTTACCTCTGTGAGCACTCCGCTTCATAGCTCCAGCCCCGGAAGGACCGCTGTCACCCACACCGACATCCAGGTTCTTGCTGCGCTGCGTCACATTAGACCCAGGGAGAGTAGGAGCCGTATTGCTACGACTCCTGGTGGAACGTCTCACCCCTGAGTCCTCCATAGCGCTGGCCGGTATCTGGCTACCCCTGCCCCCCGCCGGCCTGGCCCGGGAAGCAGGAGCCTGGGGCTTGCCGCTCTGGCTCATGCCTGGAAACCCACCCCCTCCCTGGGAGAGGAGAGAGCAGGCCCCAGGTGGAGATGGAACCTGCCTGGAGCTCAGAGCAGCAACAGCAGCAGCAGCACACAGCCTCTCACAGCAACAGACAGAGCTTAACGATGTAACGAGCTCCAGAGATGCACGCACTATCTGCTGCTGGTGCAGTCACTGTGTACATACCTGACATTACTTATACTGTACTGATCCTGAGTTACATCCTGTATTATACCCCAGAGCTGCACTCACTATTCTGCTGCTGGTGCAGTCACTGTGTACATACATGACATTACTTATCCTGTACTGATCCTGAGTTACATCCTGTATTATACCCCAGAGCTGCACTCACTATTCTGCTGCTGGTGCAGTCACTGTGTACATACATGACATTACTTATCCTGTACTGATCCTGAGTTACATCCTGTATTATACCCCAGAGCTGCACTCACTATTCTGCTGCTGGTGCAGTCACTGTGTACATACATGACATTACTTATCCTGTACTGATCCTGAGTTACATCCTGTATTATACCCCAGAGCTGCACTCACTATTCTGCTGCTGGTGCAGTCACTGTGTACATACATGACATTACTTATCCTGTACTGATCCTGAGTTACATCCTGTATTATACCCCAGAGCTGCATTCACTATTCTGCTGCTGGTGCAGTCACTGTGTACATACATGACATTACTTATCCTGCACTGATCCTGAGTTACATCCTGTATTATACTCCAGAGCTGCACTCACTATTCTGCTGCTGGTGCAGTCACTGTGTACATACATGACATTACTTATCCTGTACTGATCCTGAGTTACATCCTGTATTATACCCCAGAGCTGCACTCACTATTCTGCTGCTGGTGCAGTCACTGTGTACATACATGACATTACTTATCCTGTACTGATCCTGAGTTACATCCTGTATTATACTCCAGAGCTGCACTCACTATTCTGCTGCTGGTGCAGTCACTGTGTACATACATGACATTACTTATACTGTACTGATCCTGAGTTACATCCTGTATTATACCCCAGAGCTGCACTCACTATTCTGCTGCTGGTGCAGTCACTGTGTACGTACATGACATTACTTATCCTGTACTGATCCTGAGTTACATCCTGTATTATACCCCAGAGCTGCATTCACTATTCTGCTGCTGGTGCAGTCACTGTGTACATACATGACATTACTTATCCTGTACTGATCCCGAGTTACATCCTGTATTATACTCCAGAGCTGCACTCACTATTCTGCTGCTGGTGCAGTCACTGTGTACATACATGACATTACTTATCCTGTACTGATCCTGAGTTACATCCTGTATTATACCCCAGAGCTGCATTCACTATTCTGCTGCTGGTGCAGTCACTGTGTACATACATGACATTACTTATCCTGTACTGATCCTGAGTTACATCCTGTATTATACCCCAGAGCTGCACTCACTATTCTGCTGCTGGTGCAGTCACTGTGTACATACATGACATTACTTATCCTGTACTGATCCTGAGTTACATCCTGTATTATACCCCAGAGCTGCATTCACTATTCTGCTGCTGGTGCAGTCACTGTGTACATACATGACATTACTTATCCTGCACTGATCCTGAGTTACATCCTGTATTATACTCCAGAGCTGCACTCACTATTCTGCTGCTGGTGCAGTCACTGTGTACATACATGACATTACTTATCCTGTACTGATCCTGAGTTACATCCTGTATTATACCCCAGAGCTGCACTCACTATTCTGCTGCTGGTGCAGTCACTGTGTACATACATGACATTACTTATCCTGTACTGATCCTGAGTTACATCCTGTATTATACTCCAGAGCTGCACTCACTATTCTGCTGCTGGTGCAGTCACTGTGTACATACATGACATTACTTATACTGTACTGATCCTGAGTTACATCCTGTATTATACCCCAGAGCTGCACTCACTATTCTGCTGCTGGTGCAGTCACTGTGTACGTACATGACATTACTTATCCTGTACTGATCCTGAGTTACATCCTGTATTATACCCCAGAGCTGCATTCACTATTCTGCTGCTGGTGCAGTCACTGTGTACATACATGACATTACTTATCCTGTACTGATCCCGAGTTACATCCTGTATTATACTCCAGAGCTGCACTCACTATTCTGCTGCTGGTGCAGTCACTGTGTACATACATGACATTACTTATCCTGTACTGATCCTGAGTTACATCCTGTATTATACCCCAGAGCTGCATTCACTATTCTGCTGCTGGTGCAGTCACTGTGTACATACATGACATTACTTATCCTGTACTGATCCTGAGTTACATCCTGTATTATACACCAGAGCTGCACTCACTATTCTGCTGCTGGTGCAGTCACTGTGTACATACATGACATTACTTATCCTGTACTGATCCTGAGTTACATCCTGTATTATACTCCAGAGCTGCACTCACTATTCTGCTGCTGGTGCTGTCACTGTGTACATACATGACATTACTTATCCTGTACTGATCCTGAGTTACATCCTGTATTATACTCCAGAGCTGTACTCACTATTCTGCTGCTGGTGCAGTCACTGTGTACATACATGACATTACTTATCCTGTACTGATCCTGAGATACATCCTGTATTATACCCCAGAGCTGCACTCACTATTCTGCTGCTGGTGCAGTTACTGTGTACATACATGACATTACTTATCCTGCACTGATCCTGAGTTACATCCTGTATTATACTCCAGAGCTGCACTCACTATTCTGCTGCTGTTGCAGTTACTGTGTACATATAGGGGGTCCGAATCGCGTTTTTCCGACGGGTTATCCAAATATTTCCGATTTGCACCGATTTTCCCTGAATTGCCCTGGGATTTTGGCGCACGCAATCGGATCGTGGCGCATCGGCGCCGGCATGCATGCGACGGAAATCGGGGGCGTGGCCGTAAAAAAACGACGGATTCGGGAAAACCGCCGCATTAAAAAAAAAAGTGTCACTTACCTGCACCAAGCGGAGGAAGGTGAACTTTAGTGCACTCCGAAAGAACTTCAGGGCAGCAGCGACACCTGGTGGACGTCGGAGGAACTGCCCGAATCGGCTGGACCCGAATCCTCCGCAGAGAACGTGCCGATGGATCTTGAATGGACCGGGTAAGTAAATCTGCCCCATACTGTCCCAGGATGTGTGTATTGTACCTTGTTCCTTGCTGTGGTAACGCTGCTCATATTAGATTTTAGCAGCTCTTTGATGACTGCGGTGCTTCCCTTGGCAGCTGCTATATGAGCGCAGGTTGAGCCGTCCATATTGGCGGATGTCACCAGCTCAGGCCGATGCTTCAGGAACAGCTTCACTACCTCGGAATGGTCATTTTCAGCAGCGAGATGTAGAGGGGTCTGTCCGTGCTGGGATAAAGCAGAAAGATAAGGCAATTGTTACTGATGATTATCGTGTGGCTATTACACTCCATGGGGAACATGTAACAAACCTTTGCTTTGCCTTTTTCCTTAATTTTAGAGACTTTTCATGGTGCTTGTGCTAATTTGTGACCTCCCTTCAAAGTCCTCCATTGTCTAGTTTTCAGGGGTGGTCCCTGAGTTATCACCTAAATCTGGATGTGAAAGTGCAAATTTTGGCGCCAATCTGCAGCTTCCCCTGACCTTATGTAGGAATAAGTTTGGAACTGATTGAGACTTTTGGAGACTTTTTCAGACTTTTAACAAGTCTCAAATTCACTAAGAACTCCACATGTACCAATAGACTCCAATTTTTAATTACATTTTTGGCCAAAGTTCTACTACTTGGGGGCTTGGGTGGTCTCCAGTGACCGTGCCAGGTCTGTGTCCTTGGCATACTCTGCCTAATGAAGAAGGTTGAGGAAATTCTCTGCACATTCCTGACAAGGTCACAGCTCGGGTGTCATCAGCGCCGGATAATTACTGGGAGGAAAGGAGTAGCCCAAAGGGAAGTGTCCTGCGGCCGTCTGATCTCCTGCAGAGCAGCTAATCCAGGAAGAGATACTTAGCGTGACCGCCGCTCCGGCTTTCATGTCTGATGCGACACTTGTGATAGAAGAGCCGCTTGTGATGTCAGGGAGTAAATATTGTGGAGCCCTCATGCGTCACCCAACACGAGAAACACAAATGTGTCCTTCTATCCGCCGGACCACACCGCAGCTTCTGCTGCCACAGGAGGATTCCTGGTCCCACAGGCCGGAGAGGAATCCGAGCTCCATACTAGAGTCTTTGTCTTGGAAAATAACTCAGCTTCCACTCTATGTTATGCCCTACAGGCTCTTAAAGGGATCCCCTCCACCCAAAAGTGGACCTACCACCTGTCTGCTGCCTGAGGCAAAGTGCACAACTCACCCACAAAGTGATGTATTATGGATAAAAGTAATCTTTAAAGAAGACTTTTATCTTTCCCCTCCGTTACTAAATAACCAGTCATGGAGCTACAGAACAGAGTCACATTACTACCCTCCTAACTGCTCTAAACCACCAGTGACGCCATCCTCCTCTGCTCTGAGGTATCGCGCATGTACAGTGAGCCTATGAGCTAGGTGCCAGCTTGTCGCATCCCCAGCCAACTTCACAGGTGCATTGTGCATGGGCCATTACAGTATGAGTTATTCTAGCTGGCCTAATGTGATCCATGTTGTGATGAGTGTTCCCACGATTCGCACTTTCATGGCGCATGAGCTATGTGCCAGTTTTTTGCATCTGTGAACAGTGTGCAACCCAGTATATACACTGTAATGGTGCATGCGCTGTACACCTGTGAAGTTGGTCAGGGTTGCACAGAGCTGGCACCTAGCCCACGGGCACAACGCACATGCGTCATTACAGTTTGCACCATGGAAACTCATCAAGGTGTGATGAGCGCTCCAACTTTACACACTGTAATGGCGCATGCGGGGTGCACCTGTGAAGTTGTCCAGGGTTGTACAGAGCTGGCACCTAGTTCACAGGCACACCGTACACGCACCATTACGGTGTGCATCAGATCACTAAACCCCGCCCCTAAATGGCTCACCACGCCCCCTTTAGCCTGATAAAATCGGGTTAATCGGCTCCCGATTATATATTTAATAGGGAGCTGTTCAAGAGCCAGAAGAGCCGGCTCTTCTTAGTGAGCGGAGCCTAATGAGCTGGCTCACTAAGAAGAGCCGGAATTCCCATCACTAGTGTGCGCTGTAATGGCGCATGCGCGGTGCATCTGTTATGTAAGTCGGGGACACCCAGAGCTGTTGCAATGATCACGCATAAAGAAAAGAGGAGTAAGACGTTGCAATAGAGGGGGACGGAGTTAGGAGTGTCAGCGGCCGGGAGGAGGCGGGGTAGTGTGATTGTATGCTTGAGCTCCTCCGTCTCCATGACTGCATCTCTAGTAACAGAGCAGATAAATAAAAATCTTTGTCCATGGAAAGAGGCATCAGAAAAACATGTATAAAGACCCTGTATGGGGAGTCCAACATTTACCCCTAGGGACACCCTAATATTTCTGATCAATGGTGGTTCTAGGTATCAGCCCCCTCCACCCCCCCTGTAGGCTCTTACAATATCTGCTGCATAGACGTCGGCATTCATACTCAGGAGACTGTTGCACACGTCCAGTTGACCATTGAGGGCGGCCAGGTGCAGGGGGGTCCGCTTGGTCTGTAGCAACAAAGGGAATAAATTACTGATATTGGATAAATATTTACATTTTATTAACGCAATTTGATGTTCCTTTTTCACGTTAAATGTCACGTATTTCTATTGAGAGGCAGAGGACACACAGGGCGGACCGGCCCTGCATCTCCAGCATCAGCCTCAAATATGAGGATATTTGTTTTTGTATTTATTCTTACCAAATCTTTGGAAATATGAAGTTATTGGACATTGACTCCCATTCGCAGGCAGTTGTTTCAGTCCTTTTGCTCCTCATCAGTGCAGGGCAGGGAACTGGTTGGCCAGGTGCAGGTCGGGAGACATCCTCTGTTTTCATGGGGACTGTCTTTTCTGGTGTGTGGAGACAAAGACCATATCTTCCCCTTCTAGTAATTCCAATGAAGCAGTTCCCTGCTCTGCACTGATGAGGAATAAGAAATCTCCATAATAATTGGTTTAACTGATTTGCTAAAGATCCCAAACTGTATCATGGGGCTACTTAAAAGTTGAGGGTTGACTTGGTAGCTACCACGGTTCGATATGGCCCAGCATGCATAGGCTCGGTATTGATGGAGAGAAATGCCCTCAAAATCTTGACCTTTGATGGGCTCAAGGTTCTCCAGATCAATCCTGGAGCTTCCTTACAAGAAGTGGAACTTGAGGAACAGTCCTCCTAGTTGTATCAGGGCTTAGACCTTGGGATGTATAAATGTGGTGGCCAGCACTGTTGTCCTGCATCATTGAGGACCTGGAATCGAATGTCCCCTGGATAACATCTGCAGATGTTCTCCTCACATGTTCTTCTTCTGGCCCTAATTATAGGCCACTGCTACTGACCGGTCATACACGTAGGACGGCACTTACCAGGGACATGATGTCGATGCTGGCCAGATGGGTCTCCACCAGTAACTTCACCAGGTGGTTGAAGCCATTTTGGGCGCACAGGTGCAGGGGGGTCAGGCCCAGCTTGGTTTTTGCGTTCACAAAGGCTTTGTGCCAGAGGAGGACATCGGAGATCTTGTCATGGCCGTTCTCACAGGCGAGGTGCAAGGCGGCCTTACCATGCTGCAGGGGGCGGATACTTATTATTACCAATATTTAGTATTATAATTATTTGTTATTGTGAATTGTTTATACTTTATTAGTATTTAAATTGATTATTTGTGAGCACAGCAGTGTGAGGTCTGATTACACATCTCTCCAGGGACAGTACATAACACTGGCTGCAGAGAGCACAGAGCACAGCAGTGTGAGGTCTGATTACACATCTCTCCAGGTACAATACATAACACTGGCTGCAGAGAGCACAGAGCACAGCAGTGTGAGGTCTGATTACACATCTCTCCAGGGACAATACATAACACTGGCTGCAGAGACCACAGAGCACAGCAGTGTGAGGTCTGATTACACATCTCTCCAGGGACAATACATAACACTGGCTGCAGAGAGCACAGAGCACAGCAGTGTGAGGTCTGATTACACATCTCTCCAGGGACAATACATAACACTGGCTGCAGGGAGCACAGAGCACAGCAGTGTGAGGTCTGATTACACATCTCTCCAGGTACAATACATAACACTGGCTGCAGAGAGCACAGAGCACAGCAGTGTGAGGTCTGATTACACATCTCTCCAGGGACAATACATAACACTGGCTGCAGAGAGCACAGAGCACAGCAGTGTGAGGTCTGATTACACATCTCTCCAGGGACAATACATAACACTGGCTGCAGAGAGCACAGAGCACAGCAGTGTGAGGTCTGATTACACATCTCTCCAGGGACAATACATAACACAGGCTGCAGAGAGCACAGAGCACAGCAGTGTGAGGTCTGATTACACATCTCTCCAGGGACAATACATAACACTGACTGCAGAGAGCACAGAGCACAGCAGTGTGAGGTCTGATTACACATCTCTCCAGGGACAGTACATAACACTGGCTGCAGAGAGCACAGAGCACAGCAGTGTGAGGTCTGATTACACATCTCTCCAGGTACAATACATAACACTGGCTGCAGAGAGCACAGAGCACAGCAGTGTGAGGTCTGATTACACATCTCTCCAGGGACAATACATAACACTGGCTGCAGAGACCACAGAGCACAGCAGTGTGAGGTCTGATTACACATCTCTCCAGGGACAATACATAACACTGGCTGCAGAGAGCACAGAGCACAGCAGTGTGAGGTCTGATTACACATCTCTCCAGGGACAATACATAACACTGGCTGCAGGGAGCACAGAGCACAGCAGTGTGAGGTCTGATTACACATCTCTCCAGGTACAATACATAACACTGGCTGCAGAGAGCACAGAGCACAGCAGTGTGAGGTCTGATTACACATCTCTCCAGGGACAATACATAACACTGGCTGCAGAGAGCACAGAGCACAGCAGTGTGAGGTCTGATTACACATCTCTCCAGGGACAATACATAACACTGGCTGCAGAGAGCACAGAGCACAGCAGTGTGAGGTCTGATTACACATCTCTCCAGGGACAATACATAACACAGGCTGCAGAGAGCACAGAGCACAGCAGTGTGAGGTCTGATTACACATCTCTCCAGGGACAATACATAACACTGACTGCAGAGAGCACAGAGCACAGCAGTGTGAGGTCTGATTACACATCTCTCCAGGGACAATACATAACACTGGCTGCAGAGAGCACAGAGCACAGCAGTGTGAGGTCTGATTACACATCTCTCCAGGGACAATACATAACACTGGCTGCAGAGAGCACAGAGCACAGCAGTGTGAGGTCTGATTACACATCTCTCCAGGGACAATACATAACACTGGCTGCAGAGAGCACAGAGCACAGCAGTGTGAGGTCTGATTACACATCTCTCCAGGGACAATACATAACACTGGCTGCAGAGAGCACAGAGCACAGCAGTGTGAGGTCTGATTACACATCTCTCCAGGGACAATACATAACACTGGCTGCAGAGAGCACAGAGCACAGCAGTGTGAGGTCTGATTACACATCTCTCCAGGGACAATACATAACACTGGCTGCAGAGAGCACAGAGCACAGCAGTGTGAGGTCTGATTACACATCTCTCCAGGGACAATACATAACACAGGCTGCAGAGAGCACAGAGCACAGCAGTGTGAGGTCTGATTACACATCTCTCCAGGGACAATACATAACACTGGCTGCAGAGAGCACAGAGCACAGCAGTGTGAGGTCTGATTACACATCTCTCCAGGGACAATACATAACACTGGCTGCAGAGAGCACAGAGCACAGCAGTGTGAGGTCTGATTACACATCTCTCCAGGGACAATACATAACACTGGCTGCAGAGAGCACAGAGCACAGCAGTGTGAGGTCTGATTACACATCTCTCCAGGGACAATACATAACACAGGCTGCAGAGAGCACAGAGCACAGCAGTGTGAGGTCTGATTACATATCTCTCCAGGGACAATACACAGCACTGGCTGCAGAGAGCACAGAGCACAGCAGTGTGAGGTCTGATTACACATCTCTCCAGGGACAGTACATAACACTTACTGCAGAGAGCACAGAGCACAGCAGTGTGAGGTCTGATTACATATCTCTCCAGGGACAATACACAGCACTGGCTGCAGAGAGCACAGAGCACAGCAGTGTGAGGTATGATTACACATCTCTCCAGGGACAATACTGAACACTGGCTGCAGATGGCACAGAGCACAGCAGTGTGAGGTCTGATTACACATCTCTCCAGGGACAATACATAACACTGGCTGCAGAGAGCACAGAGCACAGCAGTGTGAGGTCTGATTACACATCTCTCCAGGTACAATACATAACACTGGCTGCAGAGAGCACAGAGCACAGCAGTGTGAGGTCTGATTACACATCTCTCCAGGGACAATACATAACACAGGCTGCAGAGAGCACAGAGCACAGCAGTGTGAGGTCTGATTACACATCTCTCCAGGGACAATACATAACACTGACTGCAGAGAGCACAGAGCACAGCAGTGTGAGGTCTGATTACACATCTCTCCAGGGACAATACATAACACTGGCTGCAGAGAGCACAGAGCACAGCAGTGTGAGGTCTGATTACACATCTCTCCAGGGACAATACATAACACTGGCTGCAGAGAGCACAGAGCACAGCAGTGTGAGGTCTGATTACACATCTCTCCAGGGACAATACATAACACTGGCTGCAGAGAGCACAGAGCACAGCAGTGTGAGGTCTGATTACACATCTCTCCAGGGACAATACATAACACTGGCTGCAGAGAGCACAGAGCACAGCAGTGTGAGGTCTGATTACATATCTCTCCAGGGACAATACATAACACTGGCTGCAGAGAGCACAGAGCACAGCAGTGAGAGGTATGATTACACATCTCTCCAGGGACAATACTGAACACTGGCTGCAGAGAGCACAGAGCACAGCAGTGTGAGGTCTGATTACACATCTCTCCAGGGACAATACACAACACTGGCTGCAGAGAGCACAGAGCACAGCAGTGTGAGGTCTGATTACACATCTCTCCAGGGACAATACATAACACTGGATGCAGGGAGCACAGAGCACAGCAGTGTGAGGTCTGATTACACATCTCTCCAGGGATAATACATAACACTGGCTGCAGAGAGCACAGAGCACAGCAGTGTGAGGTCTGATTACATATCTCTCCAGGGACAATACACAGCACTGGCTGCAGAGAGCACAGAGCACAGCAGTGTGAGGTCTGATTACACATCTCTCCAGGGACAGTACATAACACTGACTGCAGAGAGCACAGAGCACAGCAGTGTGAGGTCTGATTACATATCTCTCGAGGGACAATACACAGCACTGGCTGCAGAGAGCACAGAGCACAGCAGTGTGAGGTATGATTACACATCTCTCCAGGGACAATACTGAACACTGGCTGCAGAGAGCACAGAGCACAGCAGTGTGAGGTGTGATTACACATCTCTCCAGGGACAATACATAACACTGGCTGCAGAGAGCACAGAGCACAGCAGTGTGAGGTCTGATTACACATCTCTCCAGGGACAATACATAACACTGGCTGCAGAGAGCACAGAGCACAGCAGTGTGAGGTCTGATTACACATCTCTCCAGGGACAATACATAACACTGACTGCAGAGAGCACAGAGCACAGCAGTGTGAGGTCTGATTACATATCTCTCCAGAGACAATACATAACACTGGCTGCAGAGAGCACAGAGCACAGCAGTGTGAGGTATGATTACACATCTCTCCAGGGACAATACATAACACTGGCTGCAGAGAGCACAGAGCACAGCAGTGTGAGGTGTGATTACACATCTCTCCAGGGACAATACATAACACTGGCTGCAGAGAGCACAGAGCACAGCAGTGTGAGGTCTGATTACACATCTCTCCAGGGACAATACATAACACTGACTGCAGAGAGCACAGAGCACAGCAGTGTGAGGTCTGATTACATATCTCTCCAGGGACAATACACAGCACTGGCTGCAGAGAGCACAGAGCACAGCAGTGTGAGGTCTGATTACACATCTCTCCAGGGACAATACATAACACTGGCTGCAGAGAGCACAGAGCACAGCAGTGTGAGGTCTGATTACACATCTCTCCAGGGACAGTACATAACACTGGCTGCAGAGAGCACAGAGCACAGCAGTGTGAGGTCTGATTACACATCTCTCCAGGGACAGTACATAACACTGGCTGCAGAGAGCACAGAGCACAGCAGTGTGAGGTCTGATTACACATCTCTCCAGGGACAGTACATAACACTGGCTGCAGAGAGCACAGAGCACAGCAGTGTGAGGGCACCCTTGTAGGTACATGAAGAATGTACAATCCTGTAATAAAAATCTATATATCACAGTCCTGCTGCTACTCATAAGATACACAAAGGTCTGATTACACATCTCTCCAGGGACAATACATAACACTGGCTGCAATATGTATGGTCACAGCTGCTGACAGGTTCCCTTTGAAACAGATCTTGTGTTTTGAGGACAGATAAAGCAATGAAAATGATACATATCACCCAAGTCTGAGAGTGAAAAATGTCATTGTGAACCAGAGAGCTAAAACTTCCAGAGGGCTTTTCCACGATCCTGGTGCCTCTTACCTCATCGAATACGTCCACCCTGGCCTGGTTCTGCAGCAGGACCTTCACGATGCCCGTGTGACCTTTCTCTGCAGCCACCAGCAATGGCGACCATCCGTTCTACAAGAAAACCGGGAACATTCAGGGCTTATTGTTCTCCACCTCGCAAGGTGCTGAGATCAGGAGGAGATGACTGTTTATTATTCCTAACATGTTCCATAAGAAGAAGAATCATGGATGAAACTGGGACCTGCAGGACTATACCCAGCGCTGACCCCTGCCCTGACCTTATCCTTCCCCGTGTTTTACATAGAAGGATCAGCAGCCAAAACATCACCCGTTATCGGGGGCTTCTCCCAAAAACGCTTCAATAGTGACTTTATTCCTACAGTGTGAATAATACATTGTATCAGGTTCTGTAAATCTTCACCAGTCCATTATCCCGGAACCAGTGCGTGCGATTCCGAAATCTGAGAGGAGCAAATGCACCGTAGTTTATAGCAGGGAGGACGAGTAGTGGCCAGAGGCTCGGAGGACTAGTTATGGTAAATTTACACACAGCAGTTCAAGGGAGTAAAAGGATATAAATTGTCTTTGGGAAAGGTGGATAAACAGGATCCCTTTAAATTCTACAAATCCAGTGGGGGAGAGATCTATGTTTTCTATCAGTAGTCAGTAGTCAGGGGTTGGTAGTCAGTGGTTAGTAGTCAGGGGTTGGTAGTCAGTGGTTAGTAGTCAGGGGTTAGTAGTCAGTAGTCAGGGGTTGGTAGTCAGTGGTTAGTAGTCAGGGGTTAGTAGTAAGTAGTCAGGGGTTAGTAGTCAGTGGTTAGTAGTCAGGGGTTAGTAGTCAGTAGTCAGGGGTTGGTAGTCAGTGGTTAGTAGTCAGGGGTTGGTAGTCAGTAGTTAGTAGTCAGAAATTAGTAGTCAGTAGTCATGATTTACAAGTCATTAGTTGGTTGTCAGAGGTCAGTAGCCAATAGTCAGGAGTTGGTAATAAGAAGTGAGCAGTCAGTAGTCATAGGTTAGTAGTTAGGTAGCTAGAGGTTAGCAGTCAATAGTCAGTAGTTAGTAGCCAATGGTTAGTAGTCAGGAATCAGTAACCAATAATCAGGAGTAAGTAATAAGAGGTTAGCATTTAATAGTCAGAGGTTAGTAGTCAGGAGTTAGTAGTCAGAGGTTGGTAGTCAGAGGTTAGTAGTCAGAGGTTAGTAGTCAGGAGTTAGTAGTCAGAGGTTAGAAGTCAGGAGTTAGTAGTCAGAGGTTAGTAGTCAGGAGTTAGTAGTCAGAGCTTAGTAGTCAGAGCTTAGTAGTCAGAGCTTAGTAGTCAGAGCTTAGTAGTCAGGAGTTAGTAGTCAGAGGTTAGTAGTCAGAGGTTAGTAGTCAGGAGTTAGTAGTCAGAGGTTAGTAGTCAGAGGTTAGTAGTCAGAGGTTAGTAGTCAGAGGTTAGTAGTCAGGAGTTAGTAGTCAGAGGTTAGTAGTCAGAGGTTAGTAGTCAGGGGTTAGTAGTCAGGAGTTAGTAGTGAGGGGTTAGTAGTCAGAGGTTAGTAGTCAGAGGTTAGTAGTCAGAGGTTAGTAGTCAGAGGTTAGTAGTCAGGAGTTAGTAGTGAGGAGTTAGTAGTCAGAGGTTAGTAGTCAGGGGTTAGTAGTCAGGAGTTAGTAGTGAGGAGTTAGTAGTCAGAGGTTAGTAGTCAGGAGTTAGTAGTCAGAGGTTAGTAGTCAGAGGTTAGCAGTTGGTAGTCAGGAGTTAGTAGTGAGGGGTTATCCGTCAGAGGTTAGTAGTCAGAGGTTAGTAGTCAGAGGTTAGTAGTCAGGAGTTAGTAGTCAGAGGTTAGTAGTCAGAGGTTAGTAGTCAGAGGTTAGTAGTCAGAGGTTAGTAGTCAGGAGTTAGTAGTCAGGAGTTAGTAGTCAGGAGTTAGTAGTCAGAGGTTAGTAGTCAGAGGTTAGTAGTCAGGAGTTAGTAGTCAGGAGTTAGTAGTCAGGGGTTAGTAGTCAGAGGTTAGTAGTCAGAGGTTAGTAGTCAGAGCTTAGTAGTCAGAGCTTAGTAGTCAGAGCTTAGTAGCGAGGAGTTAGTAGTCAGGGGTTAGTAGTCAGGGGTTAGTAGTCAGAGGTTAGTAGTCAGAGGTTAGTAGTCAGAGGTTAGTAGTCAGAGGTTAGTAGTCAGGAGTTAGTAGTCAGAGGTTAGTAGTCAGAGGTTAGTAGTCAGAGGTTAGTAGTCAGAGGTTAGCAGTTGGTAGTCAGGAGTTAGTAGTGAGGGGTTATCAGTCAAGAATCAGTAACCAATAATCAGGAGTAGGTAATAAGAGGTTAGTAGTCAGTAGTTAGTAGTCAGTAGTTAGTAGTCAGGGGTTAGTAGTCAGTAGTTAATAGTCAGAGGTTAGTAGTAAGAAGTTAGTAGTCAGGACTTAGTAGTCCGCGGTCACCTTGGCTTGTCTGTTCATTGTAAGCTGCACGCGGCCGGATCCTATGTGTTTGATCATCTCCTGTAAGACGTCTTCATTCCCCATCCTCGCACAGTAATGCAGCGGCGTCTCCCCGGACTGAAGAGATAAAACACAATATACATGTAATACAACCAGAGCCAAGTATACAGAGCAGAGATGTGCAATGTGTCTACTAGAGAGCATCCACCTATCCCAGCGCTATCTACAGTATAATACAGAGAACCCACCGATGTATCACATAATGCCAACCTACAGAGCAACCTACAACACACAGCGTCACTGGTACCAGCGCCACCAGGTCACCAGTAACACTGACAGGAGGAGGGGAAATCCAGATTCTTATGGAAGCTTCAGCAGAGAAGACGCTGCAATAATCCGACCCTCCAGGCCCCCAGTATGTGATGTATAATACTACTGCATATTCTTGTACATAGGGGGCAGTATTATAGTAGTTATATTCTTGTACATAGGGGGCAGTATTATAGTAGTTATATTCCTGTACATAGGGGGCAGTATTATAGTAGTTATATTCTTGTACATAGGGGGGCAGTATTATAGTAGTTATATTCTTGTACATAGGGGGCAGTATTATAGTAGTTATATTCCTGTACATAGGGGGCAGTATTATAGTAGTTATATTCCTGTACATAGGGGGCAGTATTATAGTAGTTATATTCCTGTACATATGGGGCAGTATTATAGTAGTTATATTCCTGTACATAGGGTGCAGTATTATAGTAGTTATATTCCTGTACATAGGGGGCAGTATTATAGTAGTTATATTCCTGTACATAGGGGGCAGTATTATAGTAGTTATATTCCTGTACATAGGGGGCAGTATTATAGTAGTTATATTCTTGTACATAGGGGGCAGTATTATAGTAGTTATATTCCTGTACATAGGGGGCAGTATTATAGTAGTTATATTCCTGTACATAGGGGGCAGTATTATAGTAGTTATATTCCTGTACATAGGGGACAGTATTATCGTAGTTATATTCTTGTACATAGAGGGCAGTATTATAGTAGTTATATGCCTGTACATAGGGGGCAGTATTATAGTAGTTATATTCCTGTACATAGGGGGCAGTATTATAGTAGTTATATTCCTGTATATAGGGGGCAGTATTATAGTAGTAATATTCCTGTACATAGGGGGCAGTATTATAGTAGTTATATTCATGTACATAGGGGGAAGTATTATAGTAGTTATATTCTTGTACATAGGGGGCAGTATTATAGTAGTTATATTCCTGTACATAGGGGGAAGTATTATAGTAGTTATATTCTTGTACATAGGGGGCAGTATTATAGTAGTTATATTCCTGTACATAGGGGGAAGTATTATAGTAGTTATATTCTTGTACATAGGAGGCAGTATTATAGTAGTTATATTCTTGTACATAGGGGGCAGTATTATAGTAGTTATATTCTTGTACATAGGGGGCAGTATTATAGTAGTTATATTCTTGTACATAGGGGGCAGTATTATATTAGTTATATTCTTGTACATAGGGGGCAGTATTATAGTAGTTATATTCTTGTAAATAGGGGGCAGTATTATAGTAGTTATATTCTTGTACATAGGGGGCAGTATTATAGTAGTTATATTCTTGTACATAGGGGGCAGTATTATAGTAGTTATATTCTTGTACATAGGGGGCAGTATTATAGTAGTTATATTCCTGTACATAGGGGGCAGTATTATAGTAGTTATATTCCTGTACATAGGGGGCAGTATTATTGTAGCTATATTCCTGTACATAGGGTGCAGTATTACAGTAGTTATATCCTGTACATAGGGGGCAGTATTATAGTAGTTATATTCTTGTACATAGGGGGCAGTATTATAGTAGTTATATTCTTGTACATAGGGGGCAGTATTATAGTAGTTATATTCCTGTACATAGGGGGCAGTATTATTGTAGCTATATTCCTGTACATAGGGTGCAGTATTACAGTAGTTATATCCTGTACATAGGGGGCAGTATTATAGTAGTTATATTCTTGTACATAGGGGGCAGTATTATAGTAGTTATATTCTTGTACATAGGGGGCAGTATTATAGTAGTTATATTCTTGTACATAGGGGGCAGTATTATAGTAGTTATATTCTTGTACATAGGGAGCAGTATTATAGTAGTTATATTCTTGTACATAGGGGGCAGTATTATAGTAGTTATATTCTTGTACATAGGGGCAGTATTATAGTAGTTATATTCTTGTACATAAAGGGCAGTATTATAGTAGTTATATTATTGTACATAGGGGGCAGTATTATAGTAGTTATATTCCTGTACATAGTGGGCAGTATTATAGTAGTTATATTCTTGTACATAGGGGGCAGTATTATAGTAGTTATATTCTTGTACGTAGGGGGCAGTATTATAGTAGTTATATTCTTGTACATAGGGGGAAGTATTATAGTAGTTATATTCTTGTACATAGGGGGCAGTATTATACTAGTTATATTCTTGTACATAGGGGGAAGTATTATAGTAGTTATATTCTTGTACATAGGGGCAGTATTATAATAGTT
>NW_027285775.1:0-25650 GCF_040894005.1 Engystomops pustulosus | reverse complement strand
TATTCTTGTACATAGGGGGCAGTATTATAGTAGTTATATTCTTGTACATAGGGGGCAGTATTATAGTAGTTATATTCTTGTACATAGGGGACAGTATTATAGTAGTTATATTCCTTTACATAGGGGGCAGTATTATAGTAGTTATATTCTTGTACATAGGGGGCAGTATTATAGTAGTTATATTCTTGTACATAGGGGGCAGTATTATAGTAGTTATATTCTTGTACATAGGGGGCAGTATTATAGTAGTTATATTCTTGTACATAGGGGGCAGTATTATAGTAGTTATATTTTTGTACAAAGAGTACATTTATGATTAGCAAGTGCAGAATCTTGGACTAAGGGCTCTTTCACATTGACATTGACGTTCAAGCTTCAGTTGCGCATCCTTTATGTTTTGTCTCAGTGTCCGCAAAAAAAAACAAAAACGGAAGGTTTAAAGAGAACCTGTCAACAGGGACCTTATTTTCCCTAAAGAAAGGTCAGAGGAGCCCATTACAACTGCAGTGCAAATATTTTCTGCTTTCTCTAAGTATTTGCATTACAGTATAATTGTGTGTTATAACTTACCTTGCACCCTGATAGAATCATTTGTGTAGTCCCAGGGGTTGGGCTTTGGTTTGTATGTATTTAAAAAAAACAACATGAGACTTGTCTGTGCTGCAGAGTCCTCAGTTCTCTGCCCCCACCATTGTGCTCCTGTACAGCTTTTCCCTCCCCCACTGATGCCACCTCCCCAGGCTGTGAGCTCTGTGAAAGAGCAGGAGGGAGGAGCTTGTACAGGAGCACAAAGATGGGGGCTGAGAGCTGAGCAGTCTGCAGCACAGATAAGTCACATGTTGTTTTTAGAAATGCATCCAAAGCCCAACCCCTGGGACTACACAGAGGATTCTGTCAGGGTGCAAGGTAAGTTATAACCCAAAATTATATTGTAATGCTAATGCTTAGAGAAAGCAGTAAGACATTTTTGCACTGCAGGTGTGATGGGCTTCTGTAACCTGTCTTTAGTGAAAATGAGGTTCCCTAACATTGCTTTGAAAAGATCGCACCTGGTTTTTCAGCCTCATCAGTGAAATAAACGGATGTTTCATCAGTTTCTGTGAACCCATAGGGGGTCATTTACTAAGGGCCCGATTCGCGTTTTCCCGATGTGTTACCCTAATATTTCCGTTTTGCGCGGATTGTACCTCAATTGCCCCGGGATTTTGGCGCACGCAATTGGATTGTGGCGCATCGGCGCCGGCATACGCGTGCCGGAAATCGGGGGGCGTGGCCGAACGAAAATCCGACGTGTTCGGAAAAACCGCCGCATTTAAAAACCGAAAATGTGTCGCTTGGGAAGCGCTTACCTTCACCTGGTCCACCTCGGTGTATTCCGGCGCGTTCAGATGCTTTTAAGCGCAGCAGCGCCACCTGGTGGACGGCGGAGCAACTACCTTCATAAATCCCGTCCGGACCCGAATCCAGAGCAAAGAACGAGCCGCTGGATCGCGAATGAGCCGGGTAAGTAAATCTGCCCCATAGACTTCTATTGCCTTTCCTGATCCGCATACGTGAAAAAAATAGGACTTGTTTCATCATTTTTTCCCACGAACAATGGATCAGGGGAAATACAAAGCAGTGGGAAAACACCCATAGAAATCAATATGTTTGTGAGGCATTCGTGGAAATCACTGAACCTATGGGATTAGTTTACTATGAGGATGCACTCGCTTTGCACTGACTGCTATACACTGGAGGACACTGGGTGTGGACGGTTTGTTTGTATAATCTTAACATTTTGTATTTCCTTCAGAGTTTCATACAAATAATGTAATATGACAGGAAAGTAACAGAATCAGCAGGACGTAGATGCAGGAGAAGACAGAGGAGAAGACAGATTAATAAATTGCATGTTGTTTCCTGTTACACAGTCATTTGCATATTGACACATAGAGATCACACGAGATCATGCAATATCATCAGAATATAGTAGGGAGGGAGGGGGGGGGGTCACATTTGCTGTCCGGGCTTTTCCATTACCAATACATTTTTTCATTTTTTTCCCAAAAAGGTTTGGATTTTTTTTTGCTTTAAATGAGAAATATGGAGTTTAAATCATCATCGCATTGTTTTCTTATAGAAGCTATTACTAAAACAACGATCGTAACCTCTCCTCTAGCTGAGGACCAACTGGATATGTAAACAACCTCTCCTCTAGCTGAGGACCAACTGGATATCTAGACAACCTCTCCTCTAGCTGAGGACCAACTGGTTATGTAAACAACCTCTCCTTTAGCTGAGGGCCAACTGGTTATGTAGACAACCTCTTCTCTAGCTGAGGACCAACTGGTTATGTAGACAACCTCTCCTCTAGCTGAGGACCAACTGGTTATGTAGACAACCTCTCCTCTAGCTGAGGACCAACTGGTTATGTAGACAACCTCTCCTCTAGCTGAGGACCAACTGGATATCTAGACAACCTCTCCTCTAGCTGAGGACCAACTGGTTATGTAAACAACCTCTCCTTTAGCTGAGGGCCAACTGGTTATGTAGACAACCTCTTCTCTAGCTGAGGACCAACTGGTTATGTAGACAACCTCTCCTCTAGCTGAGGACCAACTGGTTATGTAGACAACCTCTCCTCTAGCTGAGGACCAACTGGTTATGTAGACAACCTCTTCTCTAGCTGAGGGCCAACTGGTTATGTAGACAACCTCTCCTCTAGCTGAGGACCAACTGGTTATGTAAACAACCTCTCCTTTAGCTGAGGGCCAACTGGTTATGTAGACAACCTCTTCTCTAGCTGAGGACCAACTGGTTATGTAGACAACCTCTCCTCTAGCTGAGGACCAACTGGTTATGTAGACAACCTCTCCTCTAGCTGAGGACCAACTGGTTATGTAGACAACCTCTCCTCTAGCTGAGGACCAACTGGATATCTAGACAACCTCTCCTCTAGCTGAGGACCAACTGGTTATGTAAACAACCTCTCCTTTAGCTGAGGGCCAACTGGTTATGTAGACAACCTCTTCTCTAGCTGAGGACCAACTGGTTATGTAGACAACCTCTCCTCTAGCTGAGGACCAACTGGTTATGTAGACAACCTCTTCTCTAGCTGAGGGCCAACTGGTTATGTAGACAACCTCTCCTCTAGCTGAGGACCAACTGGTTATGTAAACAACCTCTTCTCTAGCTGAGGGCCAACTGGTTATGTAGACAACCTCTTCTCTAGCTGAGGGCCAACTGGTTATGTAGACAACCTCTCCTCTAGCTGAGGACCAACTGGTTATGTAAACAACCTCTCCTTTAGCTAAGGACCAACTGGTTATGTAGACAACCTCTTCTCTAGCTAAGGACCAACTGGTTATGTAGACAACCTCTTCTCTAGCTGAGGACCAACTGGTTATGTAAACAACCTCTCCTTTAGCTAAGGACCAACTGGTTATGTAGACAACCTCTTCTCTAGCTGAGGACCAACTGGTTATATAGACAACCTCTTCTCTAGCTGAGGACCAACTGGTTATGTAGACAACCTCTCCTTTAGCTAAGGACCAACTGGTTATGTAGACAACCTCTGCTCTAGATGAGGACCAACTGGTTATGTAGACAACCTCTCCTCTAGCTGAGGACCAACTGGATATCTAGACAACCTCTGCTCTAGCTGAGGACCAACTGGTTATGTAAACAACCTCTCCTTTAGCTGAGGGCCAACTAGTTATGTAGACAACCTCTCCTCTAGCTGAGGACCAACTGGTTATGTAGACAACCTCTCCTTTAGCTAAGGACCAACTGGTTATGTAGACAACCTCTGCTCTAGCTGAGGACCAACTGGATATCTAGACAACCTCTCCTCTAGCTGAGGACCAACTGGTTATGTAAACAACCTCTCCTCTAGCTGAGGACCAACTAGTTATGTAGACAACCTCTTCTCTAGCTGAGGGCCAACTGGTTATGTAGACAACCTCTCCTCTAGCTGAGGGCCAACTGGTTATGTAGACAACCTCTTCTCTAGCTGAGGACCAACTGGTTATGTAGACAACCTCTCCTCTAGCTGAGGACCAACTGGATATCTAGACAACCTCTCCTCTAGCTGAGGACCAACTGGATATCTAGACAACCTCTCCTCTGGCTGAGGACCAACTGGTTATTTAGACAACCTCTCCTCTAGCTGAGGACCAACTGTATATCTAGACAACCTCTCCTCTAGCTGAGGACCAACTGGATATCTAGACAACCTCTCCTCTAGCTGAGGACCAACTGGTTATGTAGACAACCTCTCCTCTAGCTGAGGACCAACTGGATATCTAGACAACCTCTCCTCTGGCTGAGGACCAACTGGTTATTTAGACAACCTCTCCTCTAGCTGAGGACCAACTGTATATCTAGACAACCTCTCCTCTAGCTGAGGACCAACTGGATATCTAGACAACCTCTCCTCTAGCTGAGGACCAACTGGTTATGTAGACAACCTCTCCTCTAGCTGAGGACCAACTGATTATCTAGGCAACCTCTTCTCTAGCTGATGATCCAATGGTTATCTGGACAACCTCTCCTCTAGCTGAGGATTTCTATATGAGTACCGATTGGTTCCATGGAAAACCTCTGCTCTAGCACAGAACCAACTGGTATACACGTAGCAAAGCCTGGTGCCACTACAGGAGATAACGTATACATGTCGCGTAGTCTGGTGCATATAGAGGCGATAACGTATACACGTAGCGTAGCCTGGTGCCACTACAGGAGATAACGTATACACGTAGCGTAGCCTGGTGCAGATACAGGAGATAACGTATACACGTAGCGTAGCCTGGTGCATATACAGGAGATAACGTATACACGTAGCGTAGCCTGGTGCATATACAGGAGATAACGTATACACGTAGCGTAGCCTGGTGCCACTACAGGGAATAACGTATACACGTAGCGTAGTCTGGTGCAGATACAGGAGATAACGTATACACGTAGCGTAGCCTGGTGCAGATACAGGAGATAACGTATACACGTAGCGTAGCCTGGTGCATATACAGGAGATAACGTATACACGTAGCGTAGCCTGGTGCATATACAGGAGATAACGTATACACGTAGCGTAGCCTGGTGCCACTACAGGGAATAACGTATACACGTAGCGTAGCCTGGTGCAGATAAAGGAGATAACGTATACACGTAGCGTAGCCTGGTGCAGATACAGGAGATAACATATACACGTAGCGTAGCCTGGTGCAGATACAGGAGATAACGTATACACGTAGCATAGCCTGGTGCAGATACAGGAGATAACGTATACACGTAGCGTAGCCTGGTGCACATACAGGAGATAACGTATACACGTAGCGTAGCCTGGTGCATATACAGGAGATAACGTATACACGTAGCGTAGCCTGGTGCGCATACAGGAGATAACGTATACACGTAGCGTAGCCTGGTGCAGATACAGGAGATAACGTATACACGTAGCGTAGCCTGGTGCACATACAGGAGATAACGTATACACGTAGCGTAGCCTGGTGCACATACAGGAGATAACGTATACACGTAGCGTAGCCTGGTGCACATACAGGAGATAACGTATACACGTAGCGTAGCCTGGTGCACATACAGGAGATAACGTATACACGTAGCGTAGCCTGGTGCACATACAGGAGATAACGTATACACGTAGCGTAGCCTGGTGCAGATACAGGAGATAACGTGTGGTGTACTCCTGACCAATTAGGGAAGGTGCACCTGGACTGGTGAATGCTGTTTTTAGGTTAGTCTCTGCACTACAGGGTTCACTTGGCACTTTATTGAGCTGGGTGTTGCTAGAGTGTTTTCTCCTCCCCTCTGCTTCCTGTTTCCTGGTTTTATAAGGGGCTGTCAGCTACTCCTCTTCCTCTTTGATCTGTGGCACCAAGGCAGTTGGTGTGCGCTGAGAGCTCCCAGTTCCAGTGACTGGTAACTAGTATGGATGACTCCCTTAGCTGCTCAGGTTCTTTTACCTGATGTCCCAGCTTCCATCTGCCCTGGCTTCCTCCTCTATCCCCCCTCACCTGCCTCTTACACATAGCGCCAACGCTCAATGATATGGCCTGGTCCACAGACCGCCGGAGCACCTTAGCTCCGCCCTTTCTCCTCCCCCGCCCCTGGCGCCCGCTCCTGTGTCCTTATGGCGTTCTTGGCCCTGTTGCGCGCGCTCCTATCGCTGATGCGGTTATGGAGTTAGGCTTCGTCCCCTGGACTGGTTTTATCCGGTCCCAGGCGTGCACCGCATATGCAAGCTCCCTGTCCCTGGGCATTTGCCCTGTTAGCCACAGCATCTGCCCCTTCCTCCACTATTGCCCCCCTCCTTCTCAGGAGGTTGTGGGGTTTACCAGCGAGCCTACTGGCGTTTCTGCTGGGCTGGATGCCCCTGTTATGCCCTCCGCTGCCTTGCCCGGCTGGGGCTTCAGGAGTGCAGGCACATGTTCTCCCTGCTGCTCCTCTGTAGTTCCCAACCTGTCCCCTGCCCCCCGGAGCTCCCTCTCTGCCTTATGCACTGCCCGCAGGGGCTCCCAGTACTATACCACCTCCATCCTGCCACCGGTCCCGGCGCATTAGGCGCTCTCTGTCATCCTCCCGGGAGAACCGCTGGCGCAGTTGCCGCGGCTTTGCGGAGCATTTTTCCCATAACAGTGACCGCTCCAGGTCGTCTAGAACTCAGCGGAGATCCAGGGCGTTGAGGGTGCGCTCCCTGTCATTTCGGACAGTTTGAGCCCCTCAGCGAGGCCTGGTCCATGTCGCCGTGTACGGCTGCAGCGGGACCGCAGTGGGTCATCCAGGGCAGCCTGCCTGGTTCCGGCGGTGCGAGCGTCGTCGCCCGTGGTTTCTGCCACGGGTGCTCCAGAGCAAGGTAATTTCAAGTCTGTGGGGTGCTGGGGAGGGTGTTACTATAAGTTCTGATCCGGTAGTTTCCATTAGGTTGTTGCTAGATCATTATCCTCCCCCATCACCCCCCCTGTTCCAGCGACTTTCCGTTCGGTGTCTTCTGTTCCCCTGTGAGTTCTCCTCAGTTATATATATTGTTATGCAGCTGTTCACATTACTGTATTGTATTCTGCCTCCACTCTTGTTATATGTGACAATGGTGCCCTGCTGCCATCTGCTGGTCAGGAGGTTCATGCGCTCACTCTGCTCAGGGTGATAGTTTTCTAAGTGGGTGTGTTTCTGGAGCCCTGGTTTTCCTGTGGCAGCCATTTTAGGTGCCTGTAACTGGGATGCCACATGTTTTAGGCCACTGAAGCATCAATTTCTGACCAGCAGCAACGGGTGACGATAGCTCCAGCAGGAGCAGCTACTACAGCGAGCAACTATCTCAGAGCGAGCACAATACTGTATCAGTGACTACAGATGTATCTGAGGAGAATGGCCCAGGCCTTACCTCACATCACAGCCAGTAATACTGTATCAGTGACTACTCACATCACAGCCAGTAATACTGTATCAGTGACTACTCACATCACAGCCAGTAATACTGTATCGGTGACTACTCACATCACAGCCAGTAATACTGTATCGGTGACTACTCACATCACAGCCAGTAATACTGTATCGGTGACTACTCACATCACAGCCAGTAATACTGTATCGGTGACTACTCACATCACAGCCAGTAATACTGTATCGGTGACTACTCACATCACAGCCAGTCAGGCTATGGCTGTATCTGAGGTAATGACCAGAGTCCTGCTTCACATCTCTGAGTTACTGCATCTTATCCCCTGAGCTCTGGTCCTGTCTGCTCCACATTCTGGATATGAAGGTAGTTAAGTCTCCCAGTCTACCAGCCAGTTACCTTCACTCATCTCATGTGGGGACAGAACAACCCCCTGGCGGGGATACACAAGGACTCTGTATATTGTAGCATTACTCTGCTCGTAGCACAGATGGACTCTGTATATTGTAGCATTACTCTGCTCGTAGCACAGATGGACTCTGTATATTGTAGCATTACTCTGCTCGTAGCACAGCTGGACTCTGTATATTGTAGCATTACTCTGCTCGTAGCACAGCTGGACTCTGTATATTGTAGCATTACTCTGCTTGTAGCACAGCTGGACTCTGTATATTGTAGCATTACTCTGCTTGTAGCACAGATGGACTCTGTATATTGTAGCATTACTCTGCTTGTAGCACAGATGGACTCTGTATATTGTAGCATTACTCTGCTTGTAGCACAGATGGACTCTGTATATTGTAGCATTACTCTGCTCGTAGCACAGATGGACTCTGTATATTGTAGCATTACGCTTGGTGCACACCTGGACTCTGTATATTGTAGCATTACTCTGCTCGTAGCACAGCTGGACTCTGTATATTGTAGCATTACTCTGCTCGTAGCACAGCTGGACTCTGTATATTGTAGCATTACTCTGCTTGTAGCACAGCTGGACTCTGTATATTGTAGCATTACTCTGCTTGTAGCACAGCTGGACTCTGTATATTGTAGCATTACTCTGCTTGTAGCACAGATGGACTCTGTATATTGTAGCATTACTCTGCTTGTAGCACAGATGGACTCTGTATATTGTAGCATTACTCTGCTCGTAGCACAGATGGACTCTGTATATTGTAGCATTACGCTTGGTGCACACCTGGACTCTGTATATTGTAGCATTACTCTGCTCGTAGCACAGCTGGACTCTGTATATTGTAGCATTACTCTGCTCGTAGCACAGCTGGACTCTGTATATTGTAGCATTACTCTGCTTGTAGCACAGCTGGACTCTGTATATTGTAGCATTACTCTGCTTGTAGCACAGATGGACTCTGTATATTGTAGCATTACTCTGCTTGTAGCACAGCTGGACTCTGTATATTGTAGCATTACTCTGCTTGTAGCACAGCTGGACTCTGTATATTGTAGCATTACTCTGCTTGTAGCACAGCTGGACTCTGTATATTGTAGCATTACTCTGCTTGTAGCACAGCTGGACTCTGTATATTGTAGCATTACTCTGCTTGTAGCACAGATGGACTCTGTATATTGTAGCATTACTCTGCTTGTAGCACAGATGGACTCTGTATATTGTAGCATTACGCTTGGTGCACAGCTGGACTCTGTATATTGTAGCATTACGCTTGGTGCACAGCTGGACTCTGTATATTGTAGCATTACTCTGCTTGTAGCACAGCTGGACTCTGTATATTGTAGCATTACTCTGCTTGTAGCACAGCTGGACTCTGTATATTGTAGCATTACTCTGCTCGTAGCACAGCTGGACTATGTATATTGTAGCATTACTCTGCTCGTAGCACAGCTGGACTATGTATATTGTAGCATTACTCTGCTTGTAGCACAGATGGACTCTGTATATTGTAGCATTACTCTGCTTGTAGCACAGATGGACTCTGTATATTGTAGCATTACTCTGCTCGTAGCACAGATGGACTCTGTATATTGTAGCATTACGCTTGGTGCACACCTGGACTCTGTATATTGTAGCATTACTCTGCTCGTAGCACAGCTGGACTCTGTATATTGTAGCATTACTCTGCTCGTAGCACAGCTGGACTCTGTATATTGTAGCATTACTCTGCTTGTAGCACAGCTGGACTCTGTATATTGTAGCATTACTCTGCTTGTAGCACAGATGGACTCTGTATATTGTAGCATTACTCTGCTTGTAGCACAGCTGGACTCTGTATATTGTAGCATTACTCTGCTTGTAGCACAGCTGGACTCTGTATATTGTAGCATTACTCTGCTTGTAGCACAGCTGGACTCTGTATATTGTAGCATTACTCTGCTTGTAGCACAGCTGGACTCTGTATATTGTAGCATTACTCTGCTTGTAGCACAGATGGACTCTGTATATTGTAGCATTACTCTGCTCGTAGCACAGATGGACTCTGTATATTGTAGCATTACTCTGCTTGTAGCACAGATGGACTCTGTATATTGTAGCATTACTCTGCTCGTAGCACAGATGGACTCTGTATATTGTAGCATTACTCTGCTTGTAGCACAGATGGACTCTGTATATTGTAGCATTACGCTTGGTGCACAGCTGGACTCTGTATATTGTAGCATTACTCTGCTTGTAGCACAGCTGGACTCTGTATATTGTAGCATTACTCTGCTCGTAGCACAGCTGGACTCTGTATATTGTAGCATTACTCTGCTTGTAGCACAGCTGGACTCTGTATATTGTAGCATTACTCTGCTCGTAGCACAGCTGGACTCTGTATATTGTAGCATTACTCTGCTTGTAGCACAGATGGACTCTGTATATTGTAGCATTACTCTGCTCGTAGCACAGCTGGACTCTGTATATTGTAGCATTACTCTGCTTGTAGCACAGATGGACTCTGTATATTGTAGCATTACGCTTGGTGCACACCTGGACTCTGTATATTGTAGCATTACTCTGCTTGTAGCACAGATGGACTCTGTATATTGTAGCATTACTCTGCTCGTAGCACAGATGGACTCTGTATATTGTAGCATTACTCTGCTCGTAGCACAGATGGACTCTGTATATTGTAGCATTATGCTTGGTGCACAGCTGGACTCTGTATATTGTAGCATTATGCTTGGTGCACAGCTGGACGCTGAGGTGTGAGAGAAGATTTGGGCTAATTCACACATAGATATTTGGTCGCTGGCGTCTGTTGATCAGCATATGGTTGGCCAGAGACAGGTGATGGCGACCGCTTGGCCTCAGGACAAGAAGGCGCAGACTATTATTACAATTAATAATAAGATTCCGGCTTTCTCTGTTTTGGGGTCTGTCATGGATCATAAGACTCATGGTGGTAGTACATGGTGACGTTGCGATGTAGATTTCAGGCGGCGCTTGGCGCTGCAGCATGCGATGGGGAGGGGTGTGCAGGTGGCTGATGTTATTGCGCCTTATGGTGTCACCAAGGTTTTGTCAGCTCTTCTCACTAGGGTCTTAGAGTTAGCCACTCCTTATTGGTGTCTCCGGACACCCGTGGCATGTGCTGGTTGGTTCACAACGGATACAGTTGTTCTTGTTTTTCTTTTTGGTAACAGCCGGGGTCTATGTCTGAATTTCCCTCGGAGCATAAAGATGCGGATGAGTCTCCTAGAGATGGTGCCATGGCCCGACCTGTATCTTGATGAAGAGGTGGCGGGCAGCTGCAGCAGGGTTTAGGGGTGGTTATCCTTTCTATATACAGAGCGCATGGGGTTTTGCTGGAAACCTTTAAGGTCACCAGGGAATGTATTGAGGTTTTAGGGATATGATTTGGATAGATCCCAAATTGGTGATTCTCTCCTTAATTTTATGATGGTAATGTCCATTATTTATGTAGTGCCATCAATTTCTGTAGCACTTTGGAGTTTAGGGAATGTATGCAAACCAATTACTGCATTACGGAATACAAGTCATACAACACTGACGGCCCTGCTCACCAGAGCTTACAGTCTGTGTGGATGAAGGGGGGACGCATGTAGTATAGGAGCTTGTATACTGCTCACCAGAGCTTACAGTCTGTGTGGATGAAGGGGGGACGCATGTAGTATAGGAGCTTGTATACTGCTCACCAGAGCTTACAGTCTGTGTGGATGAAGGGGGGACGCATGTAGTATAGGAGCTTGTATACTGCTCACCAGAGCTTATAGACTGTGAGGATGAAGGGGGGACACATGTAGTATAGGAGCTTGTATACTGCTCACCAGAGCTTACAGTCTGTGTGGATGAAGGGGGGACGCATGTAGTATAGGAGCTTGTATACTGCTCACCAGAGCTTACAGTCTGTGTGGATGAAGGGGGGACGCATGTAGTATAGGAGCTTGTATACTGCTCACCAGAGCTTACAGTCTGTGTGGATGAAGGGGGGACGCATGTAGTATAGGAGCTTGTATACTGCTCACCAGAGCTTACAGTCTGTGTGGATGAAGGGGGGACGCATGTAGTATAGGAGCTTGTATACTGCTCACCAGAGCTTACAGTCGGTGAGGATGAAGGGGGGACACATGTAGTATAGGAGCTTGTATACTGCTCACCAGAGCTTACAGTCGGTGAGGATGAAGGGGGGACACATGTAGTATAGGAGCTTGTATACTGCTCACCAGAGCTTACAGTCGGTGAGGATGAAGGGGGGACACATGTAGTATAGGAGCTTGTATACTGCTCACCAGAGCTTACAGTCGGTGAGGATGAAGGGGGGACACATGTAGTATAGGAGCTTGTATACTGCTCACCAGAGCTTACAGTCTGTGAGGATGAAGGGGGGACACATGTAGTATAGGAGCTTGTATACTGGTCCTGCCATTTCATAATGGAATGGCATGAAGTAGTGTAATATATACGATGCTGCTGATTGCACCAGTCATCAGCCTCCATCTTATGTGTGAGGTCGAGGGGCTGCGGAGACACTTTTGTACATAACAGAGTACCCAGAATGGTTACTGAGGAGCGTTGCATGATGTTAGGGGGTGTGATTTGCCCGTTGTCCGAATCTAAGAACCGGGTGAGAAATAATTATGCTCATTCTCCACACAGTTTTTCAAGGGCCTCGTCAGGTGATTTGTTTTTACCCGGGAGACTTCTGTTTCATAGTTTTCACAGGGCGTTTTGTCAGTTTTTGTAGGGTGGCGCTGATGCCTAAATCGTCAATGTGTTTACTTTCCGTTGTTTGCAGTCATCCATGGCTTCCACCTCTTGAGTTTAGTCACCAGTCTCCTTATAAGATGTTTGATATTTGGTAGGTATTTTTGGCTTGTTTGGATCGGTGTCGATATTGTGTTTGCCTTCTGCTGGACAAATCGGAGGAGTTGTTGGCCCGGGTTGTGGGTTTTTGTGCTTTTAGGTAGGTTGTTTTCACCGCATGCAGTCCTTGCGGGGCCATTTGGGTGTCATGATATGGGTCGGATATTTTTAGTCCTCTCTTTTGCCGAAACGGGGTATCTGTCTCTCGGAGCCCAATCGTGCTGATTCGCGAGTTTGGCACTGATTTTTGCTTTTCTACAATGGTAGGATTTTCTGACAGCGGGAAGAAATTGGTGGGGCGGGGCTATTGCTATTCCCTGTTTTCCTGGGGACAGATCTCAACAGGACGGCACGTTGTGGTTGTACTTAGCACTTTTATTTGGCGGCTGTGCCACGGTCGTTATTTGGGCCTTTCAGCAGGTTCATGGTCTGGATGAGAATTGTGGGGATCTAGTTGGGTTAATCTCTTTTCTGTGATTGGCTGTGCTCCTTACTTTCATGTGTAACATTCTGTAGTGTGTTTGTTGTATTTCTTGGGAGCTGAAATATTATGGTTGGAAATTGTTCCGCACAAGGGGTGGTGCGGAATCGGGGACACAGCAGCGGTGGAGAGGTCCCGCTGCTCTGGCGTCATTGAGATGGCATGGGTTGTGAGGTGAAAGTGTGTGGGAATCGGGAGCCAGTGGGTGGCAACATTGCCTTGCTCGGACCCGACAATGGCTTTTGGTTAAAATTGACTGTTTTGCAGGAGGGTGGAGCAGGCGCGGTCTTGTTGGGTGGGGGTCGTAGCTCCGTGTAAGGGTACACGGAGCTACTGGTGGCGGTGAGAAATGGAGAAATAATGGAATGCTGCTTTGCTCATCTGGTCGACTTGTCATCTGGGAGTCCGGATGGCCATAGTGCAGTCGAGCCGTTTTCTTCGCTGTGGCGATTTACATTAAAATGTGTATAATGATGAAATTTGAGTTTTATAACTATTTATATCAAGATATGTGATAGTAAAGCTATGACCGGTTTCCACCACCCAACATGAGCCTCAGTGTCAATTATTTCAGGAAAATGGTGTTTTATGTGGGTTATTCAAGAAAGTGCCCCGGGAGTATAAGGAGAATGTGCTTATGCATTTCGCCAGTCTATACACGTAGCGTAGCCTGGTGTAGATACAGGAGATAACGTATACACGTAGCGTAGCCTGGTGCCACTACAGGAGATAACGTATACACGTAGCGTAGCCTGGTGCACATACAGGAGACAACGTATACACGTAGCGTAGCCTGGTGCATATACAGGAGACAACGTATACACGTAGCGTAGCCTGGTGCCACTACAGGAGATAACGTATACACGTAGCGTAGCCTGGTGCATATACAGGAGATAACGTATACACGTAGCGTAGCCTGGTGCCACTACAGGAGATAACGTATACACGTAGCGTAGCCTGGTGCATATACAGGAGATAACGTATACACGTAGCGTAGCCTGGTGCAGATACAGGACATAACGTATACACGTAGCGTAGCCTGGTGCCACTACAGGAGATAACGTATACACGTAGCGTAGCCTGGTGCATATACAGGAGATAACGTATACACGTAGCGTAGCCTGGTGCAGATACAGGAGATAACGTATACACGTAGCGTAGCCTGGTGCATATACAGGAGATAACGTATACACGTAGCGTAGCCTGGTGCAGATACAGGAGATAACGTATACACGTAGCGTAGCCTGGTGCATATACAGGAGATAACGTATACACGTAGCGTAGCCTGGTGCAGATACAGGAGATAACGTATACACGTAGCGTAGCCTGGTGCCACTACAGGAGATAACGTATACACGTAGCGTAGCCTGGTGCATATACAGGAGATAACGTATACACGTAGCGTAGCCTGGTGCCACTACAGGAGATAACGTATACACGTAGCGTAGCCTGGTGCCACTACAGGAGATAACGTATACACGTAGCGTAGCCTGGTGCATATACAGGACATAACGTATACACGTAGCGTAGCCTGGTGCATATACAGGAGATAACGTATACACGTAGCGTAGCCTGGTGCATATACAGGAGATAACGTATACACGTAGCGTAGCCTGGTGCCACTACAGGAGATAACGTATACACGTAGCGTAGCCTGGTGCCACTACAGGAGATAACGTATACACGTAGCGTAGCCTGGTGCATATACAGGAGATAACGTATACACGTAGCGTAGCCTGGTGCAGATACAGGACATAACGTATACACGTAGCGTAGCCTGGTGCCACTACAGGAGATAACGTATACACGTAGCGTAGCCTGGTGCATATACAGGAGATAACGTATACACGTAGCGTAGCCTGGTGCAGATACAGGAGATAACGTATACACGTAGCGTAGCCTGGTGCATATACAGGAGATAACGTATACACGTAGCGTAGCCTGGTGCATATACAGGAGATAACGTATACACGTAGCGTAGCCTGGTGCAGATACAGGAGATAACGTATACACGTAGCGTAGCCTGGTGCAGATACAGGAGATAACGTATACACGTAGCGTAGCCTGGTGCAGATACAGGAGACAACGTATACACGTAGCGTAGCCTGGTGCATATACAGGAGATAACGTATACACGTAGCGTAGCCTGGTGCATATACAGGAGATAACGTATACACGTAGCGTAGCCTGGTGCAGATACAGGAGATAACGTATACACGTAGCGTAGCCTGGTGCACATACAGGAGACAACGTATACACGTAGCGTAGCCTGGTGCACATACAGGAGATAACGTATACACGTAGCGTAGCCTGGTGCCACTACAGGAGATAACGTATACACGTAGCGTAGCCTGGTGCATATACAGGAGATAACGTATACACGTAGCGTAGCCTGGTGCCACTACAGGAGATAACGTATACACGTAGCGTAGCCTGGTGCCACTACAGGAGATAACGTATACACGTAGCGTAGCCTGGTGCACATACAGGAGACAACGTATACACGTAGCGTAGCCTGGTGCACATACAGGAGACAACGTATACACGTAGCGTAGCCTGGTGCACATACAGGAGACAACGTATACACGTAGCGTAGCCTGGTGCACATACAGGAGACAACGTATACACGTAGCGTAGCCTGGTGCACATACAGGAGACAACGTATACACGTAGCGTAGCCTGGTGCACATACAGGAGACAACGTATACACGTAGCGTAGCCTGGTGCACATACAGGAGACAACGTATACACGTAGCGTAGCCTGGTGCACATACAGGAGACAACGTATACACGTAGCGTAGCCTGGTGCACATACAGGAGACAACGTATACACGTAGCGTAGCCTGGTGCACATACAGGAGACAACGTATACACGTAGCGTAGCCTGGTGCACATACAGGAGACAACGTATACACGTAGCGTAGCCTGGTGCACATACAGGAGACAACGTATACACGTAGCGTAGCCTGGTGCACATACAGGAGACAACGTATACACGTAGCGTAGCCTGGTGCACATACAGGAGACAACGTATACACGTAGCGTAGCCTGGTGCACATACAGGAGACAACGTATACACGTAGCGTAGCCTGGTGCACATACAGGAGACAACGTATACACGTAGCGTAGCCTGGTGCACATACAGGAGACAACGTATACACGTAGCGTAGCCTGGTGCACATACAGGAGACAACGTATACACGTAGCGTAGCCTGGTGCACATACAGGAGACAACGTATACACGTAGCGTAGCCTGGTGCACATACAGGAGACAACGTATACACGTAGCGTAGCCTGGTGCACATACAGGAGACAACGTATACACGTAGCGTAGCCTGGTGCACATACAGGAGACAACGTATACACGTAGCGTAGCCTGGTGCACATACAGGAGACAACGTATACACGTAGCGTAGCCTGGTGCACATACAGGAGACAACGTATACACGTAGCGTAGCCTGGTGCACATACAGGAGACAACGTATACACGTAGCGTAGCCTGGTGCACATACAGGAGACAACGTATACACGTAGCGTAGCCTGGTGCACATACAGGAGACAACGTATACACGTAGCGTAGCCTGGTGCACATACAGGAGACAACGTATACACGTAGCGTAGCCTGGTGCACATACAGGAGACAACGTATACACGTAGCGTAGCCTGGTGCACATACAGGAGACAACGTATACACGTAGCGTAGCCTGGTGCACATACAGGAGACAACGTATACACGTAGCGTAGCCTGGTGCACATACAGGAGACAACGTATACACGTAGCGTAGCCTGGTGCACATACAGGAGACAACGTATACACGTAGCGTAGCCTGGTGCACATACAGGAGACAACGTATACACGTAGCGTAGCCTGGTGCACATACAGGAGACAACGTATACACGTAGCGTAGCCTGGTGCACATACAGGAGACAACGTATACACGTAGCGTAGCCTGGTGCACATACAGGAGACAACGTATACACGTAGCGTAGCCTGGTGCACATACAGGAGACAACGTATACACGTAGCGTAGCCTGGTGCACATACAGGAGACAACGTATACACGTAGCGTAGCCTGGTGCACATACAGGAGACAACGTATACACGTAGCGTAGCCTGGTGCACATACAGGAGACAACGTATACACGTAGCGTAGCCTGGTGCACATACAGGAGACAACGTATACACGTAGCGTAGCCTGGTGCACATACAGGAGACAACGTATACACGTAGCGTAGCCTGGTGCACATACAGGAGACAACGTATACACGTAGCGTAGCCTGGTGCACATACAGGAGACAACGTATACACGTAGCGTAGCCTGGTGCACATACAGGAGACAACGTATACACGTAGCGTAGCCTGGTGCACATACAGGAGACAACGTATACACGTAGCGTAGCCTGGTGCACATACAGGAGACAACGTATACACGTAGCGTAGCCTGGTGCACATACAGGAGACAACGTATACACGTAGCGTAGCCTGGTGCACATACAGGAGACAACGTATACACGTAGCGTAGCCTGGTGCACATACAGGAGACAACGTATACACGTAGCGTAGCCTGGTGCACATACAGGAGACAACGTATACACGTAGCGTAGCCTGGTGCACATACAGGAGACAACGTATACACGTAGCGTAGCCTGGTGCACATACAGGAGACAACGTATACACGTAGCGTAGCCTGGTGCACATACAGGAGACAACGTATACACGTAGCGTAGCCTGGTGCCACTACAGGAGATAACGTATACACGTAGCGTAGCCTGGTGCCACTACAGGAGACAACGTATACACGTAGCGTAGCCTGGTGCACATACAGGAGACAACGTATACACGTAGCGTAGCCTGGTGCACATACAGGAGACAACGTATACACGTAGCGTAGCCTGGTGCACATACAGGAGACAACGTATACACGTAGCGTAGCCTGGTGCACATACAGGAGACAACGTATACACGTAGCGTAGCCTGGTGCACATACAGGAGACAACGTATACACGTAGCGTAGCCTGGTGCACATACAGGAGACAACGTATACACGTAGCGTAGCCTGGTGCACATACAGGAGACAACGTATACACGTAGCGTAGCCTGGTGCACATACAGGAGACAACGTATACACGTAGCGTAGCCTGGTGCACATACAGGAGACAACGTATACACGTAGCGTAGCCTGGTGCACATACAGGAGACAACGTATACACTACAGAATTACTAAATATCCATAACCTGCATCACATTGTTCTCTGTTATCAGCCCTTGTATGGTCCTTATAGATAGCGGACGGTCTATGTCATGCACTGAGCTCATACAGATGCAGGATCTATATTAATCATCTTTTTTCCAGGATTAAACCATTGATGACCTTTTCCTAATCACATGGATGCTGCGCTGCAATACCAAGAACGGCCACTATAGATGTACAGCTCTTTGCTTGTGTGCAGTTTCATACAGTAACATCTGACACCTCTGGTTACATTACATCTGTATCAATCTGTTACATTTAACAGCCGCACCAATATTACGGTATACTCTACAAACTCATAACTGCTACACCCAGAAAGCTCTGCTGCATCTGACAACCACAGCCCTGCTATATCTGACAACCACAGCCCTGCTATATCTGACAACCACAGCCCTGCTATATCTGACAGCCACAGCCCTGCTATATCTGACAACCTCAACCCTGCTATATCTGACAACCTCAACCCTGCTATATCTGACAACCACAGCCCTGCTATATCTGACAACCACAGCCCTGCTATATCTGACAACCTCAACCCTGCTATATCTGACAACCTCAACCCTGCTATATCTGACAACCACAGCCCTGCTATATCTGACAACCACAGCCCTGCTATATCTGACAACCACAGCCCTGCTATATCTGACAACCACAGCCCTGCTATATCTGACAACCACAGCCCTGCTATATCTGACAACCACAGCCCTGCTATATCTGACAATCACAACCCTGCTATATCTGACAACCACAGCCCTGCTATATCTGACAGCCTCAGCCCTGCTATATCTGACAACCACAGCCCTGCTATATCTGACAACCTCAGCCCTGCTATATCTGACAACCACAGCCCTGCTATATCTGACAGCCTCAGCCCTGCTATATCTGACAGCCACAGCCCTGCTATATCTGACAGCCACAGCCCTGCTATATCTGACAACCACAGCCCTGCTATATCTGACAACCACAGCCCTGCTATATCTGACAACCACAGCCCTGCTATATCTGACAACCACAGCCCTGCTATATCTGACAACCACAGCCCTGCTATATCTGACAACCACAGCCCTGCTATATCTGACAGCCTCAGCCCTGCTATATCTGACAGCCGCAGCCCTGCTATATCTGACAGCCGCAACCCTGCTACACCTGACATACGTTACTCTGTTTACCTGACAACCACAGCCCTGCTATATCTGACAACCACAAACCTTCTGTACCTGACAACCACAGCCCTGCTATATCCGACATCCATTACCCTATGTACCTGACAACCTCAGCCCTTCTATTCCTGACAACCACAGCCCATTATAATTGACAACCACCAATCTGCTATACGCGACATCCTCAGCCTTTCCATTCCTGACAACCTTCGCCCTGTTGCGTCTGTCAGCACTTTTGTAAATAATCTGAGAAATTTGCCTTTATTATGTCTGACAACCACAGCTGTTACATCTGACAACCCCAACCACACTACATTCGTCCACCACTATTTGATAAATCTGACAACTTCGACACATCACCATCTGACAACTCCAGCTCTGCTACATCCGGATAACGTAACGGATTACGGTGCGGTCATTGATCAGAGACAAATACTTACTCTTCTTCCTCTTGAATTTTGTGGGGATCAGCACTTTCACGGACTTCAGCATGCAGCCGGCCGTCTGTGGGATGAACGCCATTCCGCAGAATTCCGTGGGATTTCCGGATATTCCTGTATTTTGGCGGAGTGGGCGATGGAGTTTCCGCAGGAGGGTCTTATATTTGTGCCAGACTCTGAATCCTGCAGTCTAGTCACTCGCTGCCGCTGCGGCTGGGACCGGAATGGACGTGGGATGTTTTTTCATCACTGCAGATGCCGGAGACGCAGAGACCTTCAGTGTAAATGAGGCGGCAAATCAGGGGTCGGCCCCACGGATCGGGAGCAGCACAGGGTCCGCACCTGCAGTCACTGGGATGGGGGGGGGGGGGTCGTACATTTATTAATGATGGGCGCCATTAGCAGAGACAATCCGCCTTCCGATCATTTCTATAGGACCCTTTATAAGGTCCCATCCTGCAGCCTCCCGCTGCCGATCCACAGTTAGTTCGGATATTGAGGCGGATGAAAATCCCAAAGGTGATGTAATAAAAGTATCTAATACGACACGTGAAGCTGTCACTTGGTGCCCAGGGTACACGCAGCAGGTTTCCTACATGTCAGGTCCACATATTGGGGCGCATTTACTTACCCGTCCCGTTGATGCCACCGATCCAGAATGTCCAACGAGGATTCAGAGCTGCCGTGATTCACTAAGATCGTGCGCCCGATATCCTGCATGTGTCGCTTCCCCGCTGAGGTCCGACAGGGGTCACCTTCTTCTTCCCGGTGCATGTAAGTGCTGATCTTGTGACACAATTTGGTTTTTAAATCCCGCGGTTTGTCCAAATCAGCCGACGGCCACGCCCCCGTTTTGTGTCGCATGCAAGCCGGCGCTGATGTGCCACAATCCGATCGCGTGCGCCAAAAACCTGGGGCAATTCAGGGCAAAAAGTCGGGAAACCTGACAAAAATGTGGGGTTCGGACCCTTAGTAAATGTGTCCCAGAGCTGCTTCGGGGGCCCACATAGGGCTGTATATAAGGAATCCATGTGGTTGAGGGGGCCTGTAGCTTATGAATCCATAGGGGGTGAGGGCGCTTTATATAAAATAATCATGAGGGGGCTGTTCGGGATGATAAACTAGGAAATATTTTGTAGTTTGACTGTTGTTTTAGAATGCCGCCACTAGAGTTCACTGCAAAGGGGCCCAGTGAGGCTGTCGCTCAGGGGCCTATTGAAACCTGGAGCCGTCCCTGCCTGTGATACATAGTTAGGCAGATTTATCATTTGTCTAGAAGTTACAGCAGACAGTTTGATATTGGGTGATAAATCTATTTGAGGATTGTCTACACTGTAGCGTTTCACCTTCTAATTGTTGCCAAATTCCCGCTGGTGTCCGGTATCTACCAAGAGGCTCCGGTCTCTAGGAGATCCGGGCACAATCACCGGCAGGTCTGACCTGACTTCTGCAATAGTCTCCATCGGTCCAGCAGAGATCACCCCCACCCGCTCTGATCCCCGCTCTGACACCCCCACGGCCTGATCACCGCTCTGACACCCCCACGGCCTGATCTCCGCTCTGACACCCCCACCCGCCCTGATCCCTGCTCTGACACCCCCATGGCCTGATCTCCGCTCTGACACCCCCATGGCCTGATCTCCGCTCTGACACCCCAACCCGCCCTGATCCCTGCTCTGACACCCCCATGGCCTGATCTCCGCTCTGACACCCCCATGGCCTGATCTCCGCTCTGACACCCCCACCCGCCCTGATCTCCGCTCTGACACCCCCATGGCCTGATCCCTGCTCTGACACCCCCACGGCCTGATCCCTGCTCTGACACCCCCATAGCCTGATCTCCGCTCTGACACCCCCACGGCCTGATCTCCGCTCTGACACCCCCACCCGCCCTGATCCCTGCTCTGACACCCCCATGGCCTGATCTCCGCTCTGACACCCCCACCCGCCCTGATCCCTGCTCTGACACCCCCATGGCCTGATCTCCGCTCTGACACCCCCATGGCCTGATCTCCGCTCTGACACCCCCACGGCCTGATCTCCGCTCTGACACCCCCATGGCCTGATCTCCGCTCTGACACCCCCATGGCCTGATCTCCGCTCTGACACCCCCATGGCCTGATCTCCACTCTGACACCCCCACGGCCTGATCTCCGCTCTGACACCCCCACGGCCTGATCTCCGCTCTGACACCCCCATGGCCTGATCTCCGCTCTGACACCCCCACGGCCTGATCTCCGCTCTGACACCCCCACGGCCTGATCTCCGCTCTGACACCCCCATGGCCTGATCTCCGCTCTGACACCCCCATGGCCTGATCTCCGCTCTGACACCCCCACGGCCTGATCTCCGCTCTTACACCCCCACGGCCTGATCTCCGCTCTTACACCCCCACGGCCTGATCTCCGCTCTGACACCCCCACGGCCTGATCTCTGCTCTGACACCCCCATGGCCTGATCTCCGCTCTGACACCCCCATGGCCTGATCTCCGCTCTGACACCCCCATGGCCTGATCTCCGCTCTGACACCCCCACGGCCTGATCTCCGCTCTGACACCCCCACGGCCTGATCTCCGCTCTGACACCCCCACGGCCTGATCTCCGCTCTGATACGGCCAAAGTGGCGTGACGGGGAGAAAATGTTGCAAATCTGCAGCGATGAGATTTACATGTCTTGAAAATTTCCCCATTCCCACCAGTTTCAGGGGTTCCCCACCCCGCATGCCACTTTGGATGTGTTGGGGAGCGGGCAGGGGTGTGAGCTCCCCAGGATACTGCACTTACTATGGTCTCCACCGGTTTTTATAGCGAAACCTCTCCCAGGACTGACCTAGTGCAGATTACATCTACTAAGAGGCCGGAGCCTCAACCCACAGATAAATGAAATCCAAAAGATGGGTCATCCTGTTCTGCCAGGTGTTCACCCCCAACTCCTCTCTATGGGGGAAAGGAGTGAATGGGGGGGGGGGCCTTGGCAGATAAAATAGAACTTTTATTATTGATATTGACCCCTGTCTGTTTTCTAAGCAGGCGTTCCCGTTTAATTGAGGGAATATAGGAGGGTACGGCATAAAGGTCACATTATTATTGGTCTGTCTGGCTAACGTTATTTTTGGGATGAGTAAAATATAATAGCGTTGGCAGGAATAACTTGTAGTACAATGACTGATGTTCTGTTTTGTGTGTTGAAACAGTATTCATACAATGTTGCACTGTGTTTCCACTCTGCACATACATTGTAGCTGAGCGGTCATGATGTTTATTGTTTTCTATTTGTTTTGTGCACATAGTTAGATGGTAACATGTTGCCTTTTTACTAGCAGAGCTCCGCTATCATTAGCAATGAGCCGGCACAAGCCTATGGAGCGCTACAGTACTGAGTCCAGTAATCTGGATCCTACGACCGGACTCATTGTTCCCATCATCCTTCCTTCTTATTCCATTGTTTCCTATTATGTTTCCCTCTGATCCATTGTTTCCCATTATCCTTCCTCCTCATCTATTGTTTTCCACTTTCCTTTCTTCTGTTCCATTGTTTCCCATCATCCTTCCTTCTGTTCCATTGTTTCCCATCATCCTTCATTCTCGTGGATATGACAATCAGCCAGCAAGTGCAATGTGGGCATGACAGAGGATAAAATTTCCAATCACACGTAACCGCTAGCATTTGGTGGTGACTCCACTAGGGACCTGCAGTGCTCATAGGTGCCTGGCCCCGCCCCCTCTGCACTTGAGGGCTTTATGGGTTTGGGGTCCTAATTGTATGGACCTGCTCTTACTAAAGGTCTCTACACGGCACTGTTATTGGTTGTGGAGGAATTGTGAGTTATGGTGACAGGGACCATAGTTCAGCGTGTAAAGGGGAGATGCATCTCTGTATCAGGCCAGGAACTTTTCAGTCCAGATTAGTTCTGTTGATTTTCCCCTTTAAGAGGCAAAAACCTCTTTTTGGAAATTTTGATACTCACTAAAATATCTCTCAGTACTATAAATCCACATGTCCCTATGATATCACTAAGTTGCCCGAGCACAGGAGCAGGAAGTGTTGTCATAGGCACATTTCAAAGAAAAATAGTGTCCATGTAAAAGTTGTGCTACTTCCCCTTTAAATGAAATCCTGTGGGTGATGTTATACAATGACATAGATGACTGCACCCATAGGGCTGATGCAGCCGGGAGCTCAGACACCGGAGCCCAGCGCCAGCTCTCTAGTTAAATGTTTCATTTACATCCGGAAACGTTAGAAGCCGAAGGTTTGCGGTAGAGGCGCTGGTCATCGGCGGTAAATAATACAGCGAGAAAACGTATCCCTGGAATCAGAATACAGGAGTCACCATTCCTAGAATAGAGATTGTATGAAGAGCAGGAAACAGGGGCTGTACTGTGACATCACTATGTGTATTATGCCTGTACTGTGACATCACTGTGTGTATTATCTCTGTACTGTGACATCACTGTGTGTATAATCCCTGTACTGTGACATCACTGTGTGTATTATCCCTGTACTGTGACATCGCTGTGTGTATTATCCCTGTACTGTGACATCGCTGTGTGTATTATCCCTGTACTGTGACATCGCTGTGTGTATTATCTCTGTGCTGTGACATCACTGTATGTATTATCTCTGTACTGTGACATCACTGTGTGTATAATCCCTGTACTGTGACATCACTATGTGTATTATCCCTGTACTGTGACATCACTGTGTGTATTATCCCTGTACTGTGACATCACTGTGTGTATTATCCCTGTACTGTGACATCACTGTGTGTATTATCCCTGTACTGTGACATCACTGTGTGTAATATCCCCGTATTGTGACATCACTGTGTGTATTATCCCCGTACTGTGACATCACTGTGTGTATTATCCCCGTACTGTGACATCACTGTGTGTATTATCCCCGTACTGTGACATCACTGTGTGTAATATCCCCGTATTGTGACATCACTGTGTGTATTATCCCCGTACTGTGACATCGCTGTGTGTATTATCTCTGTACTGTGACATCGCTGTGTGTATTATCCCTGTACTGTGACATCACTGTGTGTATTATCCCTGTACTGTGACATCACTGTGTGTATTATCTCTGTACTGTGACATCACTGTGTGTATTATCCCTGTACTGTGACATCACTGTGTGTATTATCCCTGTACTGTGACATCACTGTGTATTATCTCTGTACTGTGACATCACTGTGTGTATTATCCCTGTACTGTGACATCACTGTGTGTATTATCCCTGTACTGTGACATCACTGTGTGTATTATCCCTGTACTGTGACATCACTGTGTGTATTATCCCTGTACTGTGACATCACTGTGTATTATCTCTGTACTGTGACATCACTGTGTGTATTATCCCTGTACTGTGACATCACTGTGTGTATTATCCCTGTACTGTGACATCACTGTGTGTATTATCCCTGTACTGTGACATCACTGTGTGTATTATCCCTGTACTGTGACATCACTGTGTGTATTATCCCTGTACTGTGACATCACTGTGTATTATCTCTGTACTGTGACATCACTGTGTGTATTATCCCTGTACTGTGACATCACTGTGTGTATTATCCCTGTACTGTGACATCACTGTGTGTATTATCCCTGTACTGTGACATCACTGTGTGTATT